>NC_088332.1:37550000-37787500 GCF_036884655.1 Musa acuminata AAA Group | reverse complement strand
TGATTGTGAAGAATCTTTGAAGATACTCTAATAATGATGGTAAATAAGATTTTCCTAGCTGTACGAGGAAATCTTTCTACTTTGTTGAGGGAAATCCCCCCCCTATAGAGGGAGGGAGGATATGTCAATACGAAGATAAACTTTTTCAATAATTTCTACCTTGTATTCTCTTCTAACAAATAACACTAGTGTATATAACTTTTTAGGTAATATCAGGATTTTCTTTACTATCTATCGTTAAAATGAGAATAAGAATTCCATTAGGATTTTCTTCACTATCCATATATTGAGTCATATGCGGGAAATGACCAATGGACTTGTTGTATGCACCATAAATATTTTATCCATAATTCAATAAAAAATAAGAATAATTTTTCATTAACAATACCTACGAAACATAATTTTTTTACATATAAATAAATAATAAAATATTTTACTTGTGCATATACTATACGATGAATGAGATATTTTTTGAAAGACTTAATCTCATTTAGTAAAATAAATATTCATTTGAAATAAACAAAGTGGATCAGTTCTTGAATTACATTTCTATCCCACACAATATATTATTAAGATTCTCATTAACAAATTTAATCATCAGATATATTATTATGACTAGCAACAAGGATCTAGAATTACGAATCATTGTCCCAAGGCATAAAGTCTTCCAAAAATACAATTGGAAATGGATACCTCTACGAGTATGATCTTGAAGAATATTTGAAAATTCTCCAATAGCAATATATTGAAAAAGTAAATTTCTAGTAGCAAAGAAGCAAAGAAAATGAGATTTTTAGGGAGTTTTGTAGCTTCTTTCATCCCAAAAGCACACCATGTCTTCCGTGCATGATGCAATACTATGAGTTGTCGTTGCATATACCGAGTCAAGGATGGGAGATAGACCTGTGCACACGTAAGAAAATCTTCTCCGACGACTTTGTAATTAATAAATATAATTTAGAAAAAATTAATGTTTTCCCCCAACAATATCTCACAAGAAATTTTTTAATAAATAAATAAACAACTACATCAAATAAACATATAAATAAATGATAAAGGATATTATTGATGCGTATATTATATGATTAATGAGGTACCTTTTCAAATATTTAACCTTATTTAATAAAATAAGTATCCATATAAATAAAAAAAAGTGAATTAAATTTAAACTACGTCTCCAACTTCAATTTACTTACACACAGTATGAAAACAAGTCTTATATTGTTTAAACAAACAAAAAAAAAACATTCTCATCAAGAAATCTAACTAACATTTGTGATTAAGAGTAAGAACAAATATCAAAAGGATCTCGAATGCGCAAGCCTTTGTACAGTCTGATTGGAAATGTTATTCCAAGATACGACTAGGAATAGATCTTTTTACGAGCATGACCGTGAACGATCTTTAAAAAGGCTCTCTAGCATATTGAAGAAGAAAATTCATGAACAATCTTTAAATGAAACTTTTATGTGAGAATAAGGTTGGGGTTTAAGATTATAAACAAAAACTAAAACGAATCTGAAATGTATTCTCGATCTTCATATAGTTCGGTCACAAAAATTATTCCAAGAGATAATCAAGAATGGATCCTTCCACGAGCATGATACTTGAAGATACTGTTGGAAAGAATAGAAGATAAGAAGAATTATTGAAGAAGAAGTTTGAATGTATTCACATATCTTCTATTTATATAGGTTAGGAGAGAGGATTTCCTCAACAGATTAGAGGATTTCCCTCAACAGAGTAAAGAGATTTCCAACACCAGCACATTAAACAAAGAAAGTTTCTTAAAATAAAAAGTTTCAAAATTGTGAATACTTTAGTAAAAAAAATTCTTATCTACACAAATAGTTATGTAGTCATATTATATTATAATACCTTCTAAAAAATCAACCTAATAGCAAAAAAATATGTAGCCTATCTCATCCACACTCATAGGGTTCAAAGAGGGTTCAAAGACAATTAGGCCAAATTTTTTGTAGTAGACATTTCATCCACTTATAATATCATCATTGGAAGACATACCCATAACCGCATATGAGTGGTGGTGTCGACCTACTTCATGACATTAAAATTTTCAACCAGCTCTAGTGAGGGGAAAATCAGAAGCAACCATAAAGAGTAAGGTGTTAGGTTGAAAGCATAGGGAAGAGTGTAGTGGATGTAAAGTAAGTAAGATAGTTTGTAGTTAAGGTAAATAACAAAATAGAAATGCAAACCAAATCATAGTGGTTCGATCGTCGTGACCTACATCTACTCTACCGATTCCGCTTCCGTCGAGGCCACTGGTATCCACTAATGATCTTCCTTCAATGGGCGAAGATCAACCACCCTTACAACTCGATTTTCTTTTTGACAGGTTCAGAAGAGGACCTTACAACCCCCACAACCTCCTCTCTTAAACTTCACTAGCACTTAGAGTTTGAGAGGAGTTCACACAAGATTACATCAGTGTTTTCTTTCTTTTTCACTCTCTATTCTTGTGTTTGCTAACTAGGGATGAGAGGGGTATTTATAAGCCTCAAGTTGATTTAAACTTGAAGCCTAAAAATGTCTCATCCGGGGTTTCTGGGGTACGGGCGATACCACCGCCTGCAGCTTGATACTAGGCGGTACCACCGCCTAGTCTAGTGGTACCACTGCTTGACAATCTCTTGGAGACTGTGTTTGGGTGGTACCACCGCCCAAACTAGAGGTACTATCGCCTGACACTGACATTTGGCGGTACCACCGCCTGACACTGTCTTAGAGATTATGCCACGATGATGCCACCTGTTGGGTCACTGTTTGAACTTTTCACTTGGCCCAACATAGTCCATACATGGGTCCAACTGGCCCCTAATTGGGTTGGCTGAATTTCAATCCCAATTATGTGCTAACTGTAAAATTTAAAACATTTACTAAGCTAAACAAGTCTGTAAGTCTAGGTTTTTTCCAACGAGCTTTCGGTAAACTTCCGATGATCTCTCGGCAATGTTCCAGTAGACTTCACGACGATCTTCTTGGCGAGTTCCAATGAGCTTCTTTGGCAAGCTCCTGGACTTCTCGGTCAATTCCGGTAGAACTTCCGACGAACGTCGGCACTTACGATGAACTCTCGAACTCCTAACCAAATCACGTCCTTGACTCAAAGACTTCATTTTGCTTTATGCCTTGCTATCATAGTTAATCTTGCATAGTTAAAAACCTACTTTGATCTAGATAATTATTACTAAGCTAATCAAATGTTGTCATGGCATGTCATTGGCTCATCGACGCTTCGTTCGATTCTTTAGCACATCGTCCTCTCTTGCGACCTATTACCCAATCGGCCAGTTGACCTTCGTAACTCCGATTTTCTTAGTATAATATCCGCTCTTCTTGGCCCGATATACGAACTCATGGCCCAAAGCCTTCTACCGATACATCGACCGATCCTCCGGCTCGACGTCCAATCTTTTGACATATTTTTCTCCAGCCCAACATGATTCTTCCTGCTTTAATTGTCTCTCCCTGATCGAAGCATCCTGTGTCACTCAAAATGCAGATCAAAACACAAACACTATCAATTGGTTTCATCATCAAAATCTGAGATTCAACATAAGACGATGTTACTTGACAATAATAACTTTGCTAAAGAAAGTAGTGCTATTGGTTCAACAATTAGATCTATGAGAACCTTCACTCGGTAATCTACATTTGGACATTGGAGAACCTTTGGAAGAAGTTGTGTTCAACCCTAAAAGATCGGATAGAACTGTCAAGGTAGGGTTAGCATTGACCCAAAAAATAAGGAAGAGCTAGTTAACTTCCTATGCTTCAATTCAAAGGTGTTCACACAGTGGCCAAGTGATATGCTTGAGATTAATTGAGGCGTAGCTCAACATTGGCTTAACTTCAATACCAAATGTAGGATTGTCTGACAGAAACCTTGAAGATTCGCTCTCGACCAACAATCAACGATTGTGGATGAAGTTAGCAAACTCTTACATGCCGACTTTATTTGTGAAGTACATTATCTGAAATGGCTCATTAATATAGTCTTAGTCAAGAAGAGCAATGATAAGAGGAGAATGTGTATCGATTACATTGATCTCAATTAAGTTTGCCCTAAAGAAAGCTTTTCTCTCCCTTCGATTAATCAATTGGTAGATGCAACATTCGGTTACGAACTACTGACCTTCATTGATATATTTTTTAGATATAATCAAATAATAATGACATAAGAATATACTGCATTTATCATAGATAAAGATTTATATTGCTACAAGTTTATGCTATTCAGACTCCAGAATATAGGGTAACATACTAAAGGATGGTCAATAAGATATTCCAACATTAAATCGAGTAGAACATATAAGTGTATGTGGATGATAGGTTGGTAAAGCGCTGTGCTATTGACACACATATGTCCGACCTTAGAGAAATATTTGCTATTATTAAGAAATTCTGAATGTGATTAAACCCAACCAAATATGCATTCGATGTCAATTTAAGAATAGACATCATTATCTATTAGTGTGGCATAAATATTAATCCAAAAAAGTTTTAAGCCATTATCAATATGAAGTATCCATGTTAAGTCGCTAACAGGTTAAGTTGTCATGCTTAGTCAATTCTTATCCCAAACAAGTGATTGGTGCTTACCCTTCTTCAAGTTTCGCCTCTTACCTCACCTGTAACAATGATAACTCTTGTATAAACCTCTTACCTCACCTATAACATATTGTTAATCTAAAAATGGTTTAAGTCATTATCAATATAAAGTATCTATGTTAAGTCGCTAACAGGCTAAGTTGGCACGTTTAGTCAATTCTTATCCCAAACAAGTGATTGGTGCTTACCCTTCTTTAAGATTCTAAAGCAAGGTATATAATTTTGAATAATACCGTCCGGTATGGGCGATACGTATCGATCCGTCAGTTGATTGGTACACCAACTGCCTGTTACCGGATGGAATGATATATATATATATATATATATATATATATATATATATATATATATATATATATATCAATAAAATATAAAAGTTTATCTCCATTTCCCAACATAACTGACGACATTTTTTTTATATTAGCAGTTAGTGTGACTTTCTCTATGTTTTTATTTCTTCTAATTTTGAAGAATAATTTTGGTAATTATTAGGGATGGTTGAACAAAAAAGATTGAGATCCAAATTATTGACAAGCTTGGTTTCTTTATTTAATCATTTTATTAAATAAAAATAATTAATTGATCATATTATCTTCTCTCCTTCCATCTCGCTTGTATTATTCTTATCACTTAATCTCGACTCTCCTATTATATTTTTTTTATCTCCTCTGATGACTTTTTTTTTATGTTGTTCTCCAACTTCTATCTATTTTATTTTATTTTTGTATGATTGAGATTTTATTTTAAGATTATTTTTTTTATTTTCATATTTTATATTTTTAAACATGCATGGCTAGTTTATATATTTTAATATTCTTACCAAACATACAATTCAATTTGTAACCTTAAATCCCATGGGATTGTTTCCTAATTTGATTAGTATAATCAATCTGAACAAGGATGAGAGAAGCATAATGAATTATTGTCATTTTTAAAGGGATTTTCTATATATCTTCTAAAAGATTCTAGAATGTTCTACACAAGCTAGAGAAGATTCTAGAGATTAATTTCTACAACTCTTTAGTATTCAATGAAAAGCATAAAGTTCATTGAGAAAAAGTGAATCCCACCAACTACTTTTTATATAAGCATCCATTTGGTTTGAGAATATTATCAGCTTGATTTTGTCTTTGAAAGATACATATGAAAGGATTTAAAATAGTACAAATTATACTAGTTATTTTCTAAAGCACTCTTCTACTATTTTCTAATAAAAAAGATCCCAAGGTGAATCACTTTTCTAACAAGTATTTTTTATCTTCATACAATTTTATTAGGAAGTCATCTCAAGATATAACCAACAATGAATCTTTTAATAAGCATGATTGTGAAGAATCTTCGAAGAAACTCTAATAACATTAGCGTATGTAACTTTTCACATAACATCAGAATTTTCTTCAATATCCATCATTAAAACGAGAATAAGGATTCCACTGTTTCTTTCATATATTGTTGTTGCATATATTGAGTCAGTCATATGCACGATAAATCTTTTATTCATAATTCGATAAAAATAAAAATAATTTTTCGTTAACAATACCCACGAAACATAAAATTTTTTACATATAAATAAACAATAAAATATTTTACTTGTGCATATACTATACGATTAATGAGATATTTTTTGAAAGACTTAATCTCATTTAGTAAAATAAATATTCATTTGAAATAAACAAAGTGGATCAGTTCTTGAATTACATTTCTATCCCGCATGATATATTATTAAGATTCTCATTAACAAATTTAATCATCAGATATACTATTACAACTAACAACAAGGATCTAGAATTACGAATCATTGTCCAAGGCATAAAGTCTTCCCAAAATACAATTGGGAATGGATACCTCTACGAGTATGATATTGAAGAATATTTGAAAATGATCTGATAGCAATATATTAAAAAAGAAAATTTCTAGTAGCAAAGAAGCAAAGAAAATGAGACTTTTAAGGAAGTGAGAATAAGATCATGATTTTCTTGATTATCCATCATTGAAGCATGATCAAGGAGTTTTGTAGCTTCTTCCATCCCAAAAGCACACCATGATGCAATACTATGAATTGTCGTTGCATATACCAAGTCAAGCATGGGAGATGACCTGCTGCACACATAAGAAAATCCTCTCCCACGACTTTATAATTAATAAATATAATTTAGAAAAAAATTAATATTTTTCCTTAACAATATCTCACAAGACAAATTTTTTTAATAAATAAATAAACAACTACATCAAATAAACATATACATAAATGATAAAGGATATTATTGATGTGTATATTATATGATTAATGAGGTACCTTTTCAAATATTTAACCTTATTTAATAAAATAAGTATCCATATAAAAAAAAAGTGAATTAAATTTAAACTACGTCTCCAACTTCAATTTACTTACACACAGTATGAAACATGTCTTATATTGTTTAAACAAACAAAAAAAAAATTCTCATCAAGAATCTAACTAACATTTGTGATTAAGAGTAAGAACAAATATCAAAAGGATCCCGAATGCTCAAGCCTTTGTACAGTCTGATTGGAAATGTTATTCCAAGATACAATTGGGAATATATCTATCTTTTAATGAGCATGACCAAGAACAATCTTTAAAAAGGCTCTCTAGCACCAACTGCATATTGAAGAAGAAAATTCATGGGAGGAAAGCAGAGAAAATGAAACTTTTATGTGAGAATAAGGTTGGGGTTTAAGATTATAAATAAAAGACTAAAAGGAATCTAAAATGTATTCTCGATCTTCATATAGTTGGATCGAAAAAATTATTCTAAGAGATAATCAGGAATAGATCTTCCACGAGCATACTCATGAAGAATACTTGAAGATACCGTTGGAAAGAATACAAGATAAGAAGAATTATCGAAGAAGCTTTATTGAAGAAGTTTGAATATATTCACATGTCTCCTATTTACACATGTTAGGAGGGAGGATGAAAAATCTTATCTGCTATCATATACTCCTAGTAGCACCAGCATATTAAACAAAGAAAGTTTCTTAAAATAAAAAAGTTTCAAGGAAGTGAGAATAAGAATGAGTTTTCGAAACAAAGATTGTGTGGATTCTTCCTTCCAACCATGTTGTCTGAAAGCCATAAATTGTAGTACAAATCTTTTTCAAACCAGATTTATTCATCTACTTTCTATCTAATTTGGTTGAAATTGGATTAAAGAGTATCTGAAGTTGATTTAAATGGATTTGGTTAGACTCTGATAGCTTAGAAATCCAAGTTAAGGAATATGGTACTCGATTCTTTCCTATGCAAAAGTTTGTTCTAAAGAAAATTAAAGCTTGTCTATTTTTCCTACTCTATCCTACTTCTCAATCTTTTTTCTTTCTCTTTCAAGCACCAACATTTACCTCCTTTGTGTTAATTAGTGTTAATTATGATTGTAAGTAAGGATTATGCGTGCAAATAATTATATAGATTTGATAGTGTACTAGATCTATTTATTAAATATTTTTTTACCTATCAAACATATATTTACCAAAGATCAAAGATTCAGAATCTTATCCAGAAAAAATATTTATACCCCCACAACATTAATTTGTTATTGGTGATGTATAAAACTACTCACCATTGTAAGTAGATGAGTCAAAACCTTATCCAATAATTTTTTTATGTTTAAATATTTCTTTAATGCTAGTCTATGATTCAAAAATTTTATACCATAATTTTTGGATAATTTACTATATAATACTTTTATTATTTATTTTTTAATATGATGGCACCCCAATTTTTCATTTTTACTATATTATTACCTCTTGTTTCATAAATGCTAATTTTTTTTCTTGTTTTTAAATTTTTTAAAACAGATTTAAGTCATGAAATAGTTTAGACCAATAAACAAACATATTTAAACCAATAAACCGGTTCACATCAACCCTCCTCCCTACCCTCCTCTTCCCACTCCACCTCCACCATCTCCTCCTCCTCCCACTTCGTCTCCTCTATCTCATTCTACTTTACTCGTACCTCCATTGGCTTCTCCTTACCTCCTTCTCCCACTTCACCTCGACCACCCTCCTCCCCTCTGTTGAGATTTGATTCATAGTTATCTATCTAGATTGTTATCATGATCTAGTGGTTACATGATGATTTCAATAACCACTTCAATCATAGTTATCTATCTAGATTGTTATCATGATCTAGTGGTTACATGATGATTTCAATAACCACTTCAATCATGATCTAGTAGTTATAAGGTGGTTTCAATAACCATCTCGTGATCTAGTAGTTAGGGTGGTTGTCTAGGTCCTATAAATCGGACCGTAGTTCATGTAGCAAGGTATAGCAAGCAGAGAAAGATAGAGAATCTGTGTGCATTTGGTATCTTGTAAGTGTCTTATCAATTCTCCTGTTTTTAATACTACAATTCTCCTGTTTTTAATACTACATTTCTTGAGTCGAAAGGATTCTTTTTACTCGTATCGTAGTATTCTGTTTCTCCTTGCTCCTCCATCTCCAACACCCTCTCCCATTGGCTTCCTCTTTCTCCCACTCTTGCAGTCTCCTTCCCTTCTTCATTTCTCCTCCTCCCTCTCCCCTTGTCTTCCTCCTCTCACTTTACCTACATCGTCTCCTCTCCTCCTCCATTACCTCCTCGTCGTCTCCCTCCTCTTCTACATCTTTTATCTTCTACCCCTAATTTAACTTGGAAATGTTTTGTTATACTCAAATTATACTAAGGTTATAATCGAGTTATATTTATTTATAAAATATATTAATTTTTGTATAAACTTATTCAAGATTTATCATTAAAAAATAGCATATTTTTTTATTAGAATCATATTCTAATAAAATTCTCAAAGTTTTAATAATTAATTATACTAACATCATCTAAAATTAAAAATTATTAGTTTTAAAATAGGCTTGGTGAACAAATTTAACTTAGTTCAATTTCGATTATAACTAGATCAACTAAGGAAATAGAAAATATAGAATATTATGATTAATTTTATGATGAATTTAGGATACTTTTATAAAAATTAATATATTTTTGATATATTTTGTGAAAGAATGTAAATTGAATGTAATGACTTTTCTAGCTAATTAAGATGATTTCATGTAAAAATTAATATATTTTTTAGAATCACTATAGTTTTATATAAAAATTATTTTAAAAAAAATTAAAATAATTAGTATATTTTGTGTTACACTCTCATTTACAGAGAGAGCAATGGTTAGAGAGTAGAGAAGGCAATGAGAAAAGTGATAAGAGGAGGAGGCAACGAAGGAGAGGTGGAGGTAATGGAGGAGGGGAAGGAGGCAACAGAGAAGAGGAGGAGGTGATGAATATGGAGTTTAAGGAGGATGCTAAGGGGAGAGAGAGAAGAAAAAAATTAAATGAGACGGGGAGGGGGAGGAGGAGGAGGAAGAGAAGGAGAAGGTAAAGCTAGATATAGAGTGAGAGGATAAGGAAGTCAAGAGAGAGAGAAGACAAGGAAACCGATGGGAAAAGAGATGAGACTATAAAGTGGGAGGATAAGATGGTAAGATGGAAGTGAAGTAGGGGAGGAGGACGAGATAATAACACTGGAGAGGGAGAGGAGGTGAGTGACAACTAGAGGTAAAACAAGAGATAATTTAGAGTTCAATTGAACTAGTTTGGTTCAAATCTTTCAAAAATTGAGTTTGAAAAATCAAATCAAACCTAGTCAAAGGATAATAATATTTCATTAAGGATATTTTGATAAAAATAAAAAAAAAGTATCCATCTGTCAAAATTAAATATGAGAGCATCATCCTGTAAAACTCTATTACTATAGTTTTTTTTAATTAATTATCCATATTTTTTTTGAAGATATAAATTTTGACTATTATCCTCCACTTCACTCATTTATCCTTTGCAAAAGAATATATATATATATATATATATATATATATATATATATATATATATATAATCATCATTTATAGCATATTCCATTTTACCAATAACTATTACTTGCATAATGAGCAACCAAATGATGAATCATTGATTTTTATTTTTTGAGGTCATATAAACCAGTGGAGACCACCAATCCACTACCAGCTGTTCCCAGCTCACCAAACAAAGCTAGAGGACAGGGACACAGAAACCTGGCTCTGTGGAAGAACTGCCTCTCCAGCATCCAGCAGACTAATAAATCTAGCAGTCATGAATTGAAAGCTGGTGCATCCTGAGCAGATCTGCAGAGAGTGATTCGAAGAACAACAAGAAACACCAGCTATAATACAAGCTAGCAATGAGTTCATGGCATTTGTTGGAAAACTAATCAGATACTGGAGTGAGAAATCAACTATATGATTGTGTAGGTTTAATTTCAGAAGTTCAATGGTTGTAGGAAGTTTGAGGACTCCTAAACATTGTGACAGGAAAGTGTCGATCTGGATTTAGTCTTTAAGAAAGACAGCCAGTAAAGTGGGAGAACCCCTTTTCACTGACAATTTCTCTGTAGGGATGAAATGCTTTTGCTTTGTGACTGTAGCTATCAGAGATCAGGAAATATATACTAAGGAAAGGAAGTGCATTATACGAAATGATTCCTATCATATATGTCATGTATGTGAACTCCTTATCATTTTTTTGTTGTATCAAAACTCATTTTGGAGACATACATTGCACCTATGATTTGAATGTGTGACTTTTGGTTCACATATCGAACTATGATCTTCAAGTGATGAACTGTATAATCAAATAGAGTTATAATTACTGAACAATTAAAGATATATATCTACATGTATCTGCACAATATGCAATGAGACTAAAATAGTATGACCAATTCAAAAAATTCATTACAGTTTCATTCCTAGAACTATGTCTTATTTCCAAGATCTTTCATTTCAAAGATTTGTTAGAAGAAAATATTGATTTGAATATTTTTGTCATTGACCAAAACATTGATTAAGCAGTCACCAATGAAATGGTAAAGAACAATGAATATACCATCTTTGTTTATAGTATGGGTATTCAACAGATTTATTGATTTGGAAAAACAAAGGAAAGGATCATATATTTAAATTTATCATTTCATTCTTTAGGTGCTTCGTTAAGACCATATTTGACTTGCTAGCTTACACACTTTATGCTCTTATCTAGGAAAGACAAAACCTTTAAGTTATTTCATATAGTATTTTCATTCATTTAATGATATTTATTTATTTATTTATAGATGAAAGCAATATATAAATTAAGATAGTTATACTTTGTAGAAATCCTTAATGTGCACTCCAAGTGTTATTTCCAAAAGTAAATTAAAGAGAATTCATATCTCACTTGGTGTGCATCTATGAAGGAGCATAAAAAGAGGTCATAAAAACTGAGAATGAAATTATTGTATTCTCTAGGAGATGTTATAATGTCATCAGCAAAGTGTAGAACTACAAAATCAATGAGTATAAGAAGAAGAATGATAGTTAGAAGATGGGTAAAGAAATATTGTAGATTTTTCTATCAAATGTTTTTCTGAAAAATACAGCATCAAGCTAAGAATTAAAGGACTGATTAATATCCAATAAGATTTTTGTATTTAAAATCTACTGTACAATTAAAATGAGGTGAATAAAAAGCAATGACTTCATGGATTAATCTCATACTTTTTTTGCAAAACTAGGCAACCTTGTTAATAGTATAATCAACTCCTTTGTCAGACAACACAATCTTGATCTCTTTTTCTTGTTTTCTTTCGGAGTTAGTCATATAAACCTTGTGATTTTTTAGTACATTACAATTAATCTTTATAAGATAGGTGTAAAAATCACAAAACTAATTGGAATGACAATAGAATTTTGGTTTCTCTTATAACTAAACTAAGCTTAATTGTAGGATACAAGTTGTTAAAGGAAATTTCCAGCCAAACTACAACAATGAAGCTCACATGTCAAATGTTGAGTACATACTTCAAGCTTGGACAATAGGCTCATTGGAAATGGATCCATCTTGAGAGAGAAGAGATCTCTCTCAATGATTTTTGCAGTTGGAAGCTCAATGCCACCCTCTTAGTGCAAAAGAAAGTATTCTCAAGTGTAACAAACAAAAAAAAATTTCTCTCTCTCTCTCTCTCTCTCTCTCTCTCAGAGCAAATAATAATAATTTTGTGTTTTTTTATCATTGTTTAAGACTCGATCAAATAATAAATAACATATGAATATTAGTTTCCACTTCATCATCAACAAAATGTTGATTCACTGTATTCATTCATCATAATTGAATTACATCTTTTTATGCAAAGAATAGGATGAATGACCCATCACATCATAAACATGTGGAAATCGAAAAGAATAAATCAAAAAAAGGGAAAAAAGAAAAGAAAAAGAAAAGCCTTCTTCTTAGAATAACACTTTTATTTTATCTTATCTATCCTTTGAAAAAAAATTAAAAATAATATCAAATAATGAATCGCCATCACATTGTAAGCATATGGAAATCGGAAAGAATGAATCAAATAAGAGGGGATATTTGATGTCCTGCAATTAATCTCACCTTAGAATATAAATAAGAAATAGAAAAACACTTCCACTTTGATGAAGTTTATTTGGTTTAAAAGAATTAAATTTTCTACGAGGCATAGAGGTAGAAAGAATATCTTATTTTGCTTGTAGTCAAACCGTCAAACATAGCGAAGCATATATGGAGTACTATCATCAAAATTCGTGACACATGCGAAGACTGAGCCATGAACGAAGCCTTATGGTGGAGATGGAGAAGACCGGTCAATCTTTCCCCCCTCTCCGAGGAGCCAATGTGTCACCTCATCGGAGTCCTTCAGTCACACCACCTCAAGCATTCTTGAACTCAGTTCTTGGTGACCTCAACCGGCTCTCATCTTATGACCCTTCTTGAAAGGAGCAATCAGCTAATTTCTTGAATTATTTTTTTGGATATTGGGTCAGAATTTTTTTGGGGGCACTCTTAAATTAGATTTGGGTACTCTTTTGAGAAAATGAATGAGCAGATTTGCATATATACTTGTCCTTGAAAAATTACTATTTAGTAAAATAATAAGAGATTAGATAATTATAATAATAATATGATCCTCTTATGATCAATTCAAGTAGAAAAATATACATTTAAGTGGTATCCAAGTTTAATTTTAGTAAGTAGAATCAGATTAAAATTTGGACGAAATTAAAAATATATCTATTATCATTCACAACTATTCTTATTCCCAATATAGTTTTAAGTTGATTCTATGATTATAGTTTATAGCCCTAACATACTATCATTTTGAATCGATCGAAATCGATCTATTAATTTTTTAATTATATTTAATAAGAAATTTTTTAAAAAAAATAGACTTAGAAACTAAATAGAGTATCTGAGTAATTATAAGAATTGAATTCATTGGTATTCTTGAAAATACAATCACATATATAATCATACTCAATTTGATAAAAAAATATTTAATATATATTTTATGATTTCATACTCATAATATTTTTTCTCTCGCATCGATTAAGGGATATGATAACTAAGACACTCTACTAATCATCTTTTCGATTCTTATCAAACAATTATATTGATTAAATCCGATACTCAGATCCTTTAAAAATAGGTAGTAATCCTTATTTTATCAAAAAATATTAGTAGCGGTGAACAACAAATTAGTCTCACAACACTAAAAATTTTAATTATTGATCTATTATTATTATTATTATTATTATTATTATTATTATTATTATTATTATTATTATTATTATAGGAAGAAAGAATGCTAAGCAGAACAGAGAGCAGATTCTTGGAGGGATAAATCCGTACAAGGAGAGAGAAAACAAGGGAATAAAACAAGGGGGAGGACGGTGAAGGGAGACAACCGTGCTCTGCATGCCCTGAGTCACTCTGCCACACTTCACAAGCAAATGTCTCTCTTCCCTTCCCACCTCCCTTTTCTTTTTCTTTTAACCTTCCCATCCCTTCTCCTCACTCGGAATCCTTTGATGAAGTTAATAATCCTGAGGTGCTTTCGTTCCGCGGTGAGTTTTAGATTTTTGGTCAACGCAACCTTAGTGACATGAACACCACTGAGGCCGATGATATCTGAATTCCCGAAGCATGCGTTGGCTGCTTCTTGCTAATCCGATCGCACAAAATCTCATCAAGCCGTTCATAACTTCTCTTCGCTGATTAGAGCGGCCAAGAGATAAAAGACAAAGCGACGAACAGTGCTCCCTGTGTTTCTGTGCGCCTGTGTCAGAGCGAGATCGATCGATCAACACTAAATTGCTCTGCTAGTCTTGTCTCAGAGGCAGTCACAGAGATCTGATGTTTCTGGGGAGAGGAGGGGAAGGTTGCTGCTGCGCCTCCAGGTCTCGTCTTGCTCCGTTCTTCTTCCCCCCCATTTGCTCCTCCTATTACTTCCTTCTTTAAGAGGGGCTGTTGATGGATTCGAGGGGAGAAAGGGGCTCGAACATGGCTCTTCTTCTGTACTGTGCTCTTATCTGCCTCTTCTCCGTTTCTGCTCTCCTCCTCACGAGTGCTCACCCAGGTGAGAAAGATTCCACATTTATGGCATCACGAGATCTTTCTATTATTGCTTGTTTGGCTTCAGTTTAGCCATTAGATTCTAGCACATATTAGGATGTTTTGTCAGCTCACCTCTCTGTTCGTTCTTTTGTTCTGATGTAGAGGTGATGGTTGCATTCTACTTTGGTCATCTGTCGGTCGGTCATATGAATGCTCGGCACAATGGCTGTTTTTGAGCTAAATTAGCTGTCGATATTAGCAAGTATTTTGTCATCAATTAATCTTTTTGCTTTTCTGCCGCAGATGTTGGAAGCCTAACAACTGTTTCCCAAGCTCAGGTAATCTTCCTACTTGTCGGTTTCTGTGATCTATATGACTGCGTAGAATAGATAGTTAGCATCCAGTGGAAGCAGTGGAGGTGAAGCAGGTGGCGCACGTTAGCACGACGTTGCGAGCGCCGTAAGGGTGCATGGAGCGCGCCTCGGCTAGCGTGCGCCACTTGCTCGGAGCCCGGGCGCTGCTCCCGGCACATCTTAGCCCTCGTGTGCCGCTGATGCCAGCTTAAGGCAGGTGGGCGCAGGAGGCGTCGGCGGGGAGGCGTCGGGAGCTGAGCGGCGGTGGCGGTGGAAGAGGCGGATGGCCGGGATCGTATCCTCCGCTGTGCGCGGCCAAGTGCGGCGACTGCACGCCGTGCAACCCGGTCCACGTGGCGGTGCCTCCGGGCAGGGCGGTGGTCGCGGAGTACTACCCGGAGGCCTGGCGATGCAAGTGCGGCAACAAGCTCTACATGCCCTGACCATCCGCCCGAGTCCCAGCCAGCTTCCCTCGCTTGCACACCAACCGTTCGACGAGTGGTATATGAGAAGGATTACTACCTTGCAACGTAGCACATGAAGCTACTCATTCATGCACCTGCTTCATGAACAAGACAAGACCGCTGGAGCGACTCCGACTCCACCGTATTCTTTCGCTCATGGCTTGCAACATTTCAGGTCAAAGATGCGATGTTGTGTCACCATGGACCAACCATGCGAAAGAACATGTCAAAACAGAGAAGCTTGTATCTTCTTTGCCGGACATCGATGACAGCATAATTGTGATATCATGATATTGTTATCGACCAGAATTGAGCTAAAGATCCTCCTCCTGAGGTTTGGATCTTACTCATTTGTTCCTGATGTATTACCAACTGAGACAAGCGAGCACAGTATGTCTTCTCATGTTCATGATGTTTCTTGTGGCCACTCTGGTTCCTTCCATGGCCAGGGCTCATGCAGTGTACATTAAACTTGAGTTGAAGAGAAGGGCTCATGCAAAGCCTCTGGTATTCATATCAACATTTACTTTGGTCTGCCTTAATTAGATGTGGATGGATTCAGTTACCTACATGGTACAAACAGGAGCTACAGATCTGGCAACAGCAAAGAGCTCAAAGCACCTCATCGTCATCATCAACAAGAGGAAGCTGGGACCTGATCTTTGTTTCTCAGTCACTCCAAAACCATGACCAATTGGTTGAGAACTCTATAATTTCAAGCAAAATGGCAATGGAAGTTTTTAGACATATGAATGATCCTCTTGCAAGTGTGTGATTTCACAGACTTACAGCCTTCACATTCTTCTTAAACTTGTCCTATGACCAATTTAAGATGGTCAGTAACTGAGAGCCAAAGTTTGGAAGATGGAAGAAAAATAGTGGACTGTAGTTTGTCAGCAAAGTAGAAAAATATTCTCATTTAATGGAAGTATGGTTGACAGAATATAGATCATTTAGTCAGTATAAAATCTTCAAAGTGAATTCTGCAAGTATGTTCCTCACATTTCAAGTATTACCTATTAAGGAAATTAGCTAAGGAGCCAAAGTAAAAAGAAATAAATAAAAAATATTTTGCTCTTTATGTATCATCATAGTAAATAATTTTGATTTTCTTAAAACATTAACTATATTAATATATTGGAAAAAAAATTTCGCACAGCAAACTCAAATATTATGCATAGCAATGAATTAGTAGGGGTGACGCCATTTCTGATGGCCACTGCTTTGGTTGGTTAAACGTCTGCATCTTATCATATGAACATGAATTATGAATTTATAAAAAATAATTCTAGCAAAAAATAAAAAAATTTTATAAAATAGTAAAAAATTGTTGCGTCTAATAATAAGACATTATGGTGATGAAAGTGCAACATATTTGTACCAAATTTGAGCTCCTACAACACTAACTATGATTTTCATACATCTTTACTATTACTAAGCATTTTGTATGATTAAAAATATTTAAATTATTTGCAAGACGCAAATATGGTATGACAAAATTAACACCAATTATTGAGTATTTATATTTTTTTTTAGCCCCAATTAACTAATGTCAATTATAATTAGAAGTGGTTGACCATACGCAAGAGAAAATAATATTTGTATTGCGACATCCAACTAGATTATTACAGTGTTACACAAATAATATGTCTTAAATTTAAATTTATGTTATTTAATATAATAATAATATCTTCTAATTAGAAAAAAAAAAAAAAAAAAAAAAAAAAGGTTTGACACGAGCAATCGTATGGCAAACAAAACAACAAGCGACGTGTGTTGCGATCGATTACACGAACGCTGGTCGGCCAGAGGCGTGTCTCTGCAGTGGAACAAGAAACGTGTGATACCATAAGAGGAAGTCAACCTTTTCCTTGGAGAGACAACGACAGTAGAAGGCGACATGTGCTGAGGTCATATCCAAGTCCGATTCATTGAATCTACAAAATCGATCGCACATGGATTGCGTCTAATCCGAAACCGATTCTCGATTTTGGTTCGATTCGGGTCCACATGTTCCGGAACCTTCGTATCAATTGTATGTCATAATGAGAATTAGAAGGGGCAGTTTTGGTACTTCAAGTAGAACATGCAGGTAATGATGAAGCGCCTGCCGCTTCGCCTCTGCGTTTCTCGCATTGCTTGGTATTTGAACGCCCGGTCGGGACGTATCCGGAATCGCGAGTGGCGGCTGTGGGACGCAGAGCCGCTGACGTTTCTTTCTTCTCCCGGTACGATTCCACTTCCGAGCTCGAGGCGAGGTTGGTGTGGTGTTCTGCCACTAAGGCTGGGAAGGTAACAACACCTTTTTCTTGTGTTAGGGCTGCGTAGATGTCTCTGTTCTCGTGTTGGTTGCGGTTGTTCGATGAATCGGAAAAGGCGAGTTTTTTAGTGGGATTTGTGGGGAAACGTCTCGCCTTTTTGGTCTCCTCCTTTCTATTTTTTGCTGGATCCCCGTAAAATATCTTGATTTCTAGTGCTGTGACCGTGATTTCGTGTTCGAACTTGGTGGTGTTAGCGGTTCTTCGACGATTTCGTGTGGATTGTGGTGAAAGTTTCGCAATTATCGTTGCATTTGGATGGCAGTTTTTTTATATGTCGCGAAAGAAATTATTTGTTTTCTGCTAGGAAAGGTCTCCCCTTTCGTTGTTAGTTTAGATATGTTGGAAAGTTTCTGCTGTCATCTTGAGTTCCGGAACTGCTAATCTTTGAAGAGACATCAAACGAGTCATGTGATAGATTGTGGTAATTGGAGTTTGATGGAAATGGTTATCCATCATTGTCAGTGGCCATTGAATTAAATGCAGAAAATATGAGAAAATTTTCTTTTCTCCATTGTATTATGGATATCAAGTATTGATATCCATTGAAAGACCAAGATTTTGCTGTTCCTTCCTCTGTAAGGCTTATCAGATGTTTTAATTTGGCTCAAAGCACTATTCCTGCATCTATATGCCATGTACAGATGTACGTGATCTTCAATATTGAAAGTATTCCTAAATATAACAAAAAAAGTGGTATAGGATCACAATGGAAGCTTCTTTGGCTACAAGTCATCGTATGGTTAGATTGATCATGTGTTTTCTAATTGCTATTGCTCTCTTTTATGACCCTGTGTCGTTTGTGACTATGAAATTAGCTTTTACTATACCTGCAAAATCTTTTAGCTTGTATGTGAAGCTGACTAAGTTGCGAGAATTAATGTGGATTCGCCCTTCTTTCAGCATTGTCCAAGAAGAAAGATGCGTGTAACAGGATCGCTTCAACTGTGCTTACAGAATTGTTGCTCCAGTTGCATGATCCTTTCTCATTGTAAATAAGACCTGGAAGCATGGCAGAATCCAGTATATCCATCGTCGGGGCCGATTTAACATTGTTATAGGGTCAATTAATAGTCAGTAACATCCTTGGAGTAGTCGGGGCTGATTTAACAGTGTTATAGGGTCAGTTAATAGTCAGTAACAGCCTTGGAGGAGTCGGTGACACATCGTCTGGTCTTCGGGCGTTGTAAGTATTGTGTAGTATCAGCCTGGTTTGGAGTATCATAAGCATACATGGAAAACAGAGGGCCTATCCTGATGCAAAGATTTGAAGTAGGGAGATTACTAGGACAAGGAAATTTCGCAAAGGTATATTATGCTAGGAATCTTAGAACTGGCCAGAGCGTTGCCATAAAGATGATTGACAAGGAGAAAGTATTTAGAGTTGGTGGTGCAGAACAGATCAAGCGGGAGATATCAGTAATGAGGCTGGTGAGGCATCCAAATATTGTGCGCCTCTTTGAGGTCATGGCAAGCAAGAGCAAGATTTATTTTGTCATGGAGTATGTAAAAGGTGGTGAGCTATTTGACAAGGTTGCCAAAGGCAGGCTACAAGAGGATGTCGCACGAGGATACTTTCAGCAGCTGGTCATCGCTGTCGATTACTGTCACAGTCGAGGCGTTTACCACCGTGATTTGAAGCTCGAAAACCTACTATTGGATGATAATGAGAACCTGAAGGTATCAGATTTTGGTTTGAGTGCTCTTGCTGATTCCAAGAGGCAAGATGGACTACTGCACACTATTTGTGGGACTCCAGCATATGTTGCTCCTGAGGTAATCAGTAGAATGGGATACGACGGTGCCAAAGCTGATATCTGGTCCTGTGGGGTGATTCTTTTTGTGCTTTTGGCAGGTTATCTTCCCTTTCGCGATTCAAATCTCATGGAGATGTACAGGAAAATTGGGGGAAGTGAGTTCAGGTTCCCTAGTTGGTTCTCATCTGATGTCCGGAAGCTGATATCAAAAATTTTAGATCCTAATCCAAGTACCAGAATTTCAATGTCAACAATTACCGAAAGTAAATGGTTCAGAAAAGAGACTGATGACAAGAAATTAAATAGCAAAGTATTCATGGATGTGTCCAGAGCTTTCAACTCCGTCGGTAGCAAAACTGATGAAGGAATGCAAGAGTCGGATGAAGTCACAAAATTGAATGCTTTCGATATCATCACTCTTCTATCAGGATTCAATCTTTCGGGTCTGTTTCGGGAGTGGAACCAAGATAAAGAAGCAGTATTCACTTCCAACATGCCACCATCAACCATCATCTCAAAGTTTGAGGACTTAGCCAAGCATCTGAAGTTAAAGATTAAGAAGAAGGACACTGGGGTTATAAAAATAGAGAGATTGGATGAAGGCAAGAAAGGTGTTCTAGCCATGGATGCCGAGATCTTTGAGATCACCCCTTTGTTTCGTTTGGTGGAAATAAAGAAGTCCAATGGTGACACTGTAGAGTATCAGAAGTTGATAAAAGAGGGCATGAGGCCAGCTCTGAAGGATATCGTGTGGACATGGCAAGGTGATTAACTGTACTTTCAGAAGTGTCATTATGACAAGAAGCTCCTTGATCAAGTAATTTTCATACAACTTTACATTTTTCTTCGGTAATTCTTGGCTGTCAGCTTCATGACACATTTCCAATTGTATCGACACTCTCTACATGTTGTGGATATATGTATGTTGTTTATAGATGTTGTTGGCAGAGAGATGTTCTTCGGCCTCTTCAGGTGAGATTTCACTATGGAAGCAAAAGTTGCAACTAGTGCTTGCTTATTAGTGTAGCTTCATCTCCCTGCTTTAAATACCATAAGCTTGATAGTTTTTTTGTTTGTTATGGTCATGAATTTTAGACAAAGAAGCTCCTCTTCAGCTAGTGTTTCCGATGGCAAACAGAGAGAGAACACAATCCTCTCTGTCGAGTTCGGACTCTCAGTTAGCCAATTAAAACAAGTAATGATATGTTGCCTCGATGGATGTAAAAAGGCATCGTCTTGTTTGCCTCTCTGTTTGCCCTTTATATGGTGATTCTGAAACTGGGAGGACAACTCCTAAAAATTCCAATGGATATAAGAAGCGTTTTCCTTCGATATACTGCTGCTTTGCAGTACGAGTCTCGTGTTGATTTGTTTGTTCAGTCACCATCATGTTTGCGTTTGCGATCTTGTGGATAATTTACCGTGAAAACTCAGGCAGACTTAGTAGTTGCTGCAAGATCTGGATCCATTTAACACTCATGTAAAGTTTCAAGTCTCCGTCCCAGACCTGTCTTGATCTCTGACCAGTTCGGTACCAGCCGAAATATATATAAGGGCATGAAATTATTGCTGTTCCTCTAAATGCATGATAAGTAGTATTTCTGTGACTCAAACTCTGGTCTCTTGTATCATAAAGAAACAATCTTGATCTCTCACCAACCTTACCGTTCTATCAAGCCTTACCTTTTACTGATCTACATGGACCAACAGAGAAACAAGAGTGCTCCGTATCAGTCCGACAGGTTTTCTACACCTAAGAACAAGAGAATGCAGAAATATAATGCATACAACGGCTCAAGTTTTTGCAACCAAGATCGAACTAATATAGAGATTCTCATCAAAGGCCCCAAGCATGAGATCCCGATTCAATAAGACGAATACTTTGCGGCACAAATCATTAAGCCAAGATTGACACCCGACTATCGATGTCAGATTAAGAACCTTCAACTAATATGAATTGGGACTGCACAAACCATAAGTTCGATCAATGCATTACCTCCTCAAATTGTATCCCGCTGATCCCACCATAATTTCCCAGAGTACCAAACGAATCATACCTGTGAAACGTTGCAAACTGTTGAAACAAGTTCCAGAGCGTTTTGCAATTATATCTCCAACCTTCGGCCATGTGCTGTTATATAGTGGATTACCTATTTAAAACCTCTATCAGAAATAAACGCAAGAGACGAGTTAGACTCGACTGCAAAGGACATAAATATTATTTCCAAATGACAATACACCAAGAGGGAATGGAAAAAAAGAAATGATGAGCTTCTTCATTATCAACCTGCCAACTCATAAACTCATTCTAACAAGACTAATGGGCATCTTGAAGGGATTCATGAATGCATGCATGCATCTCTAATCATGCTAGTGAGATGACCATTTCATTAGCTTTAAGATAAAATGAACAAGTTCTTCAGTGTTTTATACCGACTCCTTTTGACTGAACGACCAGACTGATGCTGTCTCTGGACTAGCTGAGAACAAGCCTCCAATATTTGAGTTTGCAAAGGAAGAGTTTCCATCTTGCTGAGGACCAGTAGCTGCCCACTCCACCCTGCCAACATTCGGAAGACTGCCATCTCTGGAATGAGAAAATATAGGCAAGGTTACAATCCTTTAATCAATCCAAATTGAGATACAACGAATCAGAATATCCTCACGAAAAAGAATAATTCCAAAATATGATGCCTATTGTACATAAATTTGTATGATATCATGCTTAATTTTGTACTCTCAATTATGCCACTTTAACACAAAATAGGCCAATCTCACTTAGTCCATTGAAAAGAAGAAGAAAAAGAACAGTCTTGCAAAATCTGCAAAACCAAATGAATGGGTATAAACTGACACATTATAAAAGGAAGATTGAGCCCAAATAGTGTTGCTAAATGAGGAGGTCTTATGGATAACAGAAGCAAGTATCTCTAGATCAACTGTCCTATGGTTGATCAAAGGAAAGTACCTCTTCCTAGACATATATCTATTTTTTAAGTTCTACCATATTTGAATTCCAGAAATCAGTGGCCAGGGATGAATTATATAATCCAACCTGACTTGCTAAAAATATGAAGAAGAGAAGGTACTCACTCAATTATGATGACAATACTTAACAGTCAAATATACTGAGACTAAAGATATAGAAAGAATATATGTCCAAAGAAGGATGTCAAAATGTACCGAAATACCCATGTTAACCTGAACTGGATGCAAAAGATTGTTTTTATCCAAGGATAAATACTCAAATGTGGTAATTCATTTCTAGAAGATCCAAAAATTGATCCAGAACCTAATTTTTTGCAACATATGGTTGGTACTACAATTATACGCCTTTTTGTTTGTAGTCTAAGCTTGTACAGCAAAGGAAAAATAAATAAATTTCTCTAGTCATTAAAAAAAATTAAGAATAGGGAAATGCAAGCTTGAGACTCACAGATAATAATTAAAAGTACTGAGCAAGGAACAGTGACAAATACAAGTATTCAAGGTTCACAAAGTTAAAGTTTAAATTATTTTTTCCTTTTTTTCAGAAATGAAATTATTACCAGCATGTATATATCAGTTTTTTTAGCCAAGTTAAATAAGGCATATTACCAAATATATCAATTGTGACATCCCAACTTAGTCCCATATCAAATTTTGGTGAATTGAGTTGGTTTATAGTGCTAGATAGGTCTACTACTATGATGTTGAACTTAAGCATTATTTGATCAATGGTTTGGAAAATTACAAATTATAGTTCACACAGTTATATCATATCACAATAAACCCATGTGAAGGTTAAATTGTTCTTTTTCTAGAAATAAAACAACAACAACAATAACAAAACCATAAGTCCCAACTACTTGGAGTCGGCTACATGAATCCTTTGCCATGATTAAGATCTGTAAAAAGTTAAATGTGTAGTTAAGAGTTTTTAGATCCTTATTTATAGTTTCTATTAAGGTTCTTTTAAATCTTCCTTTACCATTTGTTGTATCACTAACAATAGTCATTTTATAACTTTTAACTATCAAAGTCTTTTCTAAAAATGAAACTACTACCACAAAATGTGACATATGTTAATTGTGGCATCCTAGTATAACCCCACATTGGAAGTCAAAGAATTGAGAAAGTTTAAACGAGTAGATGAGACCACAATTATTATCATGAGTTTGTGCATTTTGGATCTATGATTCAGGGTTATAAAACTAATAGATCAGTTATCTCACTGGATTGGTTCGTAACAAGTTAAATCAGAATGGTCCTAAGATTGAATCCAGTAAGGGTCATAAGTAGGAAAGAATCATGAATAGGATGCATATCATGATACGAAGCTACTGCTCTCGTGAGCTTCATGTTCTGCCATCAAATGTATGGCAAGGCAAAAAATTAAAAAAATAAATAAAACACAAAGACATGCATCTTTAGCTCTCTCTCCACAATAAGCCTAAAAAAAAGACAATTAGGTTCTTCCCAGGGAGAATTTGATGCAAACCTCATCCTCATATGCCATGAATGATTCCAAGGTTGCAACAGAGCAAATGAAATGCTACTTCAAAGCTTACCCTCTAAACAAGGGAGAAAAAGAAAATAAATCTAATAATTATATAATATTGTGATGCTTAACGCCAAAAGGCAAGACATCAGTCATCAGGACCAACTGCTAAAAACCCTCTTCTTGTGCAAATTCACATGTGATTACTGCTTGGAGTATATGACTATGATATGAACTGTTAGCAACTCAAAACAAAATCCAATTCATCAGTACCACAAAAGATGATGAAACAAAATCAGAACAAGATCTTTTCAATAATTAAACATTACCAAGCCTAAGTAAACACAAAATGTTTGGACCAAATCTATATTAAATATCTCCAAACATGATAAGACCAAGCAAATGAGATCGATCAGATCAAGAAATCAACTGATCAAACTCAACAGCATTGACATGAGTGATAAAAGGCTGATCCAATATAATTAAAAATCATGTCCTCGTTAATATACTAACTAATAAATTTTCACACAACTAAGAGGTCAATATGTCATGACAACCTCAAAATGCTAAATCAGTAATTTCACATGTTCAGAAATGACCAGACTTTTTCTCGAGTCATATGCAGGAATACCAATTCATCAAATCATAGCTCCTCCAGAATTTCAAGACTACATGAAAAACTATATTACGCGCCACAATTCTTCGAACATAAATCACACAATTCTCAACTAAGCCTCAGAAACAAATTTCATCAAGTCAACTTTAAAAGGCATGATTGTTCTCATCAATCAATTAGTCATCTACAAATGTCAGTGATGAGTTCTCAAGGGAGTCCGATCTTTAGGAATTTTATAGATTTATAAAAATAGATATTTCATTGCTCAATATAGTCCTCATCTAGGGACATCTGCACACATGCTAGCAAATGAACACATTTTGGTATGTTTTGTCACCATTCATGATAGGTGTCTTTGTAAGAGAAATTAGAAAAAATGCAAAAAGCTAAACAACTGAAGAAAAAAAGAAAAGGATTATATACAATATATTGGTCCAGCTTCAGCTGCCTCTAATGCCAGACCTTCCATTCACCATCAAAAAATGCACATCAATAAGGCAACACTACAATTATAACATGTCCACAGGTTCACTGTCAGTCAACCCAAGAAACCAGAGAAAATCCTAGATCCACTCTACGGTCCACAATCTGCCCGCACAACTTCTCACAGAGCCTTACAGACCAGTTTGTAGACCAGTTGCACTAAATACTGATTTCAGTTATACCATTATTGTGAACTTAAAGTTCCAATTTAATAAAGGCTAGTAGGTAAAATTGGTTTCAAAACCAATATTGACTAGGGACAATATAATCAGGATCAACAGAACAATCAGATGTAATCAACAGAATCGGATCAACAAAAGAGTATAAATTAGAATTTTAATCCTAAAAAATCATTAAAATCATATAAATAGCAAAATACTAGAAAACATTAAAAAAAATATAAGGAACATATTTCATAAGATATCTGTCTTTTCAAATAAAAATAAAATTAACATATAAAAGATTTAAAAAATATAATAACAACAAGAAATAGAGAATAATTCATTTAAAACTATTATATAATTATTAAATTTTAAATATAACCATATTATACAAAGATATTATTAAAGTAACAGTTACAATCACATAAAAGCTCTGCTATGGCCAAAATGCTTCTGCAATCATCATTCAGGTGGAAAGTAGATTAAAGCATAAACATACCAAGGAATTGGGATTATCTTCAACATCCTCTCTGTATGAAAGCATCCCTATTTCATTGAGAAGTCAAGGACTTTCCTCAATTCCTCCCTTTTAGATACCTAAAACCTTTCCTCATTTTAATGATAATGAATGGTGAATTGCAGCAAAATGGTCAATGAGAAAAGCATCGTTGCAACAAAAAACAAACAATGACTGTTTCATTTATTTCACAGAGCCATAGATATTTTTTACTTTTCTCTAATTCAGCCTACATCTTCTTCTCCAATCTCTCTTCTTATTTGAGAAGGTAAAAATCAGACTGAATCAACCAAAATCAGCCGACACCACCTGATTATATTTATTTAGTTGTTTCCAACTTTCCTACTGATTTCTTACTATAAGACCAAGATATTGATCAAAATCAGATCGATCTTGGAAGATATTAACAAAAATTGGATGTCATATAGGAACTGATCGATACCATGAATCATGTTTCGGAGCAAAAATACTTCCAATAGTTTTTTTGATGCACTTCATGATTTTTGTCAACATTATTTGACATAAAGGATAATTTTATCTTAATACAGTTAGAGTATTCAGTTTCTCAAACAGAGTATCTTTCTTCTCTAGCTATATTATGACAAGGACAAGAATAAAGCTTAAAGATCAGCATGACATCAAGGTCGGAGTAAATACCATATCTTAGCATGACATCAAGAAAACACCAAGTAACTTTTTTGTCTTATGTCACTTTATGAAATACCATATCTTAACACCGCTTGAACTGATGTAAAAGTCAATTTTTGTAATTTTAATCTTTTAAATATTTTGATTGTTTGGAAGTTGCCACATGGCACAAAATCTTGTGTATTTCTACATCACCTACCAATATTATACAAGATAAGGAAAAAATTAAGCTAAAAAATGAATGATGATTAGGAAAATAAATTTGATTGCATCTGCTAAAGAAACAAACTAATCCTAAGCAACAATCTTACATATAAGGAAGATCATATCTCAAAAGAAAAAAATGGAAGTAAAGCTTCTCTATAAATGGTAGATTCCCGATCAACTGACCTTGAATCAAGTAATATGATTCCTAGGACGTGGTATTGTATTTTTTTCAGTTTTCCTTTTTGACATATTTGGAGGCCAATACATAAGAAAAAAAATACTAAACTAAAGACAACATGATGTATGAGTCATGAAGGCCATCTTTTGTCCTCCAATAGTGTAATTTGGTTGTCCTTGTTACTGTCCATAGCAAGGGTGTCTGATGTAATGTTTGAACTTTTCAATTTGTTCATACCTTAGGTAGCATGTAAAAGATTGACATTGACAGTAGACTTAGCAGCCCCATTTTGATTGAATTTTGTGGCCATTTCTAGCTTGCATAGGTTGCATGTTGTCATCACATCAAGGCAAAACTGTCTGAAAATGAAGCCTCCAACTCGCAACTTGCTGGGATTTTCTAAAGCAGAGATATGGCACGAAACACAAACCCCTAGAATCCCCAAGTGGCACAAGGTTGGATGGGACACCAAAGTAGTGTCCCAGGTTGGTTTATTGCTTAGTCTGGCAGCAGTGTCGGATAGGTACTTACGCATCTTTTATGCGTGGCAAGGGATCCTTTATTGCATGACCATTCAAAGATTGCAAAATCCATCTCTATACTTTGTATTGTCTATAAAATGTTTACTTTATGTTTGTTTATGGTATCTTGAGTTTCCACTTCAGTAGAGGGATGACATCAATGCATTCACTTGTTCACTTCGTCCTTTTCTCTTTTACCAGTCCTTTAAAGGATTTCATACCCAAGATTATCACACAACTTCGGCAATGAGTCTGTGACAATGTGTAAGGCTCCCATTTAGCTCCATCAATGGCAATGTACTAAAATATCAAAAGGCAATGGTTCTGAACAGTAGCTGCAAAAATATTTATTTTGACAAATATATATAGTATCATGTCAGTTATGGCTGATTTTGCCCATAATAGACATAATTTCGAAATTTTGGGATGGACAAACACTTTTACTTTATGGCTGTAAATTTATTGAGTCCTAATATTAGAAAGCATATGCAATGTACCAAGTAAAAATGAAATTTTAATCAAGCACCTACCACACTAACTTAAGCAAAAGAAAATGGACTTTTGAAGCAGTTTTCCTAATTCAATTGCTTATTTCTTTTGTTAACCTTGATTTTTATGATAGAGCATGACTTCATATTCTAATTTCTAAATATCAGACTAGATGAACTTAAAAAAAACAGAATTCTGAATGGCCAAGCAGCTCATCTCAACATACACGGAAACAAAAAAAAAGGCACTCCGCGCTGTTGAAAAAGGCTGTAAGTACCTCCCTAATTAACACACACTTCCATACTTAATATGGTCGGGACATACAAGTCAACAAAGAGATAAATAATGTCCAGAGTAAGAAGTTGCATGAACATGTCCTGGAAATGGTAACATATCTTATTTACTAAATGAAGTCACCAAATGTGGAAGAAAGTTTAACCACCATCTATCAAAATAAGGAATCTGCATGAAGATTCCAATTATAGCAAAGAACTAAAAATGTCATCCTCAATTTTAAGATTTAAGAATTACAGAAAACATTTCTCAACCCTCCAAACATCACAAAAATACAAGGACCTTTTATGATTTGCATGATTCAAAGAATTTATCAAAAAATGTACATAAACCAGAAGAGTAAAGGTTATCTTTCTTCTTTTATCAGCATCACTAATCCTTGTTAAATATCTTCCAAGGAACAAATTTTCAATCTTGCTAAGATGACATGATGCCTAATTTGCAATTAGCTTACATAAGACCGTTTAAGTTCACAATGCGAACGAACAAATAACTAAGGCAAGGAAACTTAGTATTAGATAGATGCAATGCAATATGTTATATGCATTAAACCTTTTAATTATAATACAAGAAAAGAGTCGGAAGGCAATACATTGTAGTGTCAGATAGGAAACCAGCAGGCAAGACAACAAACACACCTAGGTCCAAATACAAGTAAAACAAACAAATCCAACTACGACAACATGTAATTTGTCCACAGCAAGAACTATTCTATGGTCTTCAATTTCGATGACACAGATAAGCACAGGTGTCAAACAAAACAGTTCTACAATAAATGGAATTCAACAATAGAATAATTGTAATGCATGTTAGATACTTACCTGAACCAAGAATTTGCAGGGGCTGGCTCAAAAGGACAGTCAGCAGATGACCTTTTTGGACTATTGTGTCTTGGGTCAATGTGTTGCATATTATCCACAAGACCAACAGGAAGCAAATTGCTTTTTGCATCAACAGGCAATGACTGGAAGGGTGATTTCTGCAAGCAATGATCGCTGCCATTGATACCAACACCATGGAAATTATATGTCCCACCATTCTGCTGATTACCATCATAAACATGCTGAGGAGCCTGTATACCCAGAAGAGTAGGACTCTCCTTTGCAATAAATGATGTCATAGGGTTGTGAGGAAAAGGATATATGGCGTCTTCTTGTTTCAGATTCTTCTGCCCTATGGGCAAAAACCAGCTGGAAGGCCCACCTAATCCCAAACCATCATGAGCGAGTGGAGTTCCCCACATTTGCCAAGTACCCTGTGACTCATCCACAATAGTAGGATGTGAATCCTGTGACTTTGAATTACATGGAAGTTGGCCCAATGCAGTCTGTTTTTCATCTGAAACACGCAATCTCGAGATAGGAGACTCAATTGGAGAAGGCTTGGATATGTTTCGAGGAGCAGATATATTCTTTATGACTTGAGGCTCTTGCACCTTGTCACCAGAAAGAATCCCAATGACTTGAGGCTTTTCCACCTTATCACTAGAAAGAAACCCAGCCCCCAAATCCAATGGGAAATTATCAAGTGATTCAGAAACTGGCCCAAGTAAGGATATTGGATCTGGAACATAGCATGGATCTTCAAAGAGTTCTGTTTCATCTGCTATTGAACTTGCACCTGCATCTTTGGAAGAAGGAACTAATGATTCAGCTACCAAAGAAGAGACTGAACTGCTACTAAAGGCAGCATCGACTGATGTACAGGCAGCGGAAGGCAATGGTTGCCCAGAAGAATAATTAGGCAGCAATCTTTTATTACCTAAACATTCACTTTGAGCTTCTACTTGGACATTCTCATTTTGACATGTAGTATTCGTGTCAGGGAAAGGAGATACAGTAGCTGAACGAGTAAACAGTTGATGCCACGATTTTTTGGAAGTACCTTGTAGTAATTGTGCATATGAACCTACCTAGAAAATGTAAAGAGATCAACAGCCAGCATTAATTAATAAGTTAAAAAATTCAAGAGCATACATGGAAATGAATATACACAACAATCAAAGAAAGGGACTTAAGTGTATCACAACTCACAGGCTCATGAGTGTTGGCCCCCTGAACTCTACCATCTCCATTTGGAAAAGCCTTGACCATTTTATCCCCGATCACTTGAGAATCTCTTTTTTTATCAGAAACGTGATCCATGAATCCGGCAGATGGCTTACTAGCTTTGTTAACGGTAGCTGGGATATGAGTATTTCTCCCGAAAAAAGTGGCACCACTTAAACTTCTAGAAGAAGATAGAAAACTACCTGTCATTCGAGCAAAGTATCTAGGCTTACTTGTTACTTTATTCCCATGCAAAGCCCCTGGTGTATGTGGCTTGTGTATATCTGTTGTTTTCAATGAATCCCGTCTTTCAGTCTCATTCCTCTTTTCAAACTCACGCTTTCTCTCACTTTCCCTGTTTATCCTCTTATCTAGGTCCTCGACATCAGAATTACTTTTGCTGGATCCCTTATCCTTGTCCTTCTTTCTTTCAGGCCTTCCTCTCTCTGCTACCTTCCTATTATCCCTTTCCCTATGAGCAACAGAACTCTCGGAATGCTCTTTCTCAGTTTTCAGCATCTCATCACGTATTCTCCTCCTTTCTTCTACCAGCCTTGCAACCTCCTCCCTTTGCTTTCTTTCTTCCTCTTCCAGCATCTCTTTTTCCAACTTTGCTTGACGCTTCTCCTCGGCTTTCCTTCTAGCTTTCTCCCATCTGCTCTCCTGCAGGTTTCCTCCATTTTCCCCTCTCTTAGATGATGACCCACTCTGGTCTGCATCAGAGCCATCTTCCCTCGAACCAAATCCAAAAACTTTTCTGAACAACCAAGTAAAGAAACAAAATAGCAGCTTGCAAGGAAAAAGCACCACACCAGAACACGACTTCTCCGTGGAGCACTGATCATCACTTGGCCAATAGTGGGGAAGAGGGTTGGCCCAATTCCTACTCCCCTCAGCTGACCAGTCCTGACTACACATCCATCCATTCTTGCCAACAAGATCATTAACTCCTGAACTACCAACCGACCGTGGAAGGTCCAAGACAGGCCTCTTAGAAACATGGCCACAGTACGAGCACATGAAGCGTCCTCCACCGGGGTTCTGGTCTCGGTACGGAGTATGACAGTTCCGGCAGCGGCGGGTTGCAGTCTTCTTAAGTTTCTGCATCTCAATCGCAAGGACACGGCGGCGCTCCCGCAGGCGAGCCGACCGGCGGGTCCGCCAAAGCGACAACTGAGGCATCAAGATCTCGTACCAGAAGAGGGTCACGAGAAGGACCATGACGCAGGCGAGCCGGGGCGAGGTGATCTCGAATCGGAGACCCGGTGGGAGGAACGGCGACATGGCCCAGAACAGAAGCAGCGGGATCAACAGCCAAGGCAGCATGGTGGCGATCCACCGCGACCACCTCTGAACCACACAAATTATACACATTTATCCCAGAACCGGCGACCAACGACGGCAAAATCCAACAACCTACAAACCCTAAAAAATCAAATCTTTTTTTCCGGCGCTTCTTCCTCAACCGACGTTCCGATCAGCGGCCTCTTCGATCAAAATTTCCTCAAAAAACACAAGAAAAGCGAACTTGAAGAGATCTCCCAATTCCTAGCCACGAAGCAACCCAATGGCACAAATCTAGCCCTAGAATCCCAATGTTTCGAATCTCGGAGCCGTAACCCGCTCGAAACCTTGATCAAGGAGGGAGGCGACTTCCTTGGGCGGTGAATCAGCGAATCAACAGCGCAGGATCGGACGAATCGAAAGGAAACGGGGGGAATCAGTGACTTACACATTCGAAATCCTTCATGGCGAAAACCCTAATTTGGGAACCTCCCCGTGCCCATGGCTTCGAGACGTAGTCGGAAGGAGAACATATGAAAGAGTCGATAGAATATTATTTTCTACAGTACATACACCCATATACCATATCTTCCTCCACTTTTCTTTTCTTTTTTTTCCCCCCTATTTTTTTACCAAATATTTTTATTTAACATTTATGTTATCCGTATTTTTGTACCATCCACATTTAATTTACAGACATACACAAATTTGAGCACCTTTTATTTTCCGTTGTGGGTATCATTAATAAGCTTTTAATATTTAGATGATGGGATAATAATTAAATTATCCCATCAATCTAAATGTGGCTTGCAAATAGGTTGGGACATCTTTTGTTCAACATAATTAAATTAATACATGTGATGCTAACATGAGATAACTCTTTCGTTGTTTACCGTTGAATCTCAGATTTTGATGATAAAATCAATTGATGAATTGATGAATTGATGAATTGAGATAAGTCAATAGACATAAAAGAACAATAAATTTTTAAGTATTTCCTTATGGTTAATAATAGCATCTTCTAATAGCTTTCCTTTAAATATATGATCATTTATATAATTTCTCGATTTAATCCTACATTGAAGTATTCTCTCCTTTTATTATTAACCAAACACATTGGGGAAGGATCTTGACATTCATTCCCTTTTTTATAACATATCTTAGAAAATTATTATGTCCCTGATTCATTGCATGAATTATTTGTTAATAGAAGATGAAATTCCAATAAAGTTACTAACTTTCTTGACATATCCTTACATCCATACCATGTTATTAGTTATCGAGGAATGATTCTAAGGATTTCACGATGATAAGTTCTCCCGAAAAATTTATGGAATCATTAGTTATCTTTTGCCTCTTATATTATATTATGATCTCAATGCCATCTTAAAATTAGGTTATAAGAGAGGGAGTTCAGAGGCTTTGGATAAAGAAGATTGTACAGATTTCATTGAACGATTTTTTTTTTCATATTATTATCATCAATGTATATGTTTATCTTCTTGAATTTATTGATGAATGTTTTTTAGGCTTTTCTTTTTTTTTTCCTCATAGAGTTTAAATATACTCGGAACATTTTGTAATTTATCTTTTTTCTAAAAAAAAATATAAGATTAATGTTTGAATATACTGACATTTACTTAAGTCTAAATGCGACCGATAATTCAAACTCAATAAATTAACGAGTCAATATTTTTAAGTTTGTTAGAAAGATGAAAAATATTAGTTGTTATGTATGCTTGCATTGCAACAATAAAAAGATAATTCAGTTTCTAGAAAAATCAATAAAAGCTTTTTTAATGGTATGGTAGTTGTTTAACATGGCATGACATGACATGATCCATATGATATTTTTACGATGGAAGCTATAGTTATGAGAGGCACATCAAAGGATGAGCTCAAGTGGTCCAAACTCTCCATTGGGCGACACGAGAGGTCCTGTGATGGTTACATCCTATCGATCAATGACATCATAGACAACATGTGAAGTAGTGTACAAGTGTGACATTTGTGGTCACTAATTTGTCACATCTCATCATCTCCATTCATAGCATAAGAAGATAGCTCTGTTGTAACGAGGGATTAGTATATTTATTAGCAACTAGTCCAATATTCTTATAACCAAGTCTAGTCTCAATTGTGTTCATATACATTCATAATTCTTGTATCATGGGATTAATTGAGACTAAAAATGAACCGGCCTATGGATAATCGATTTAAAAGCTACTTAGAATAATCGGTTTGGGTTTTAGCCATATATAACTTTGATCAATATAGCATCTTAATTAGCTAATATTTATTAGCAATACTAGTAGGCATAACTAAGTTTTACCCATAATACACGGTTAATTATATATTATCTTCCGTAATTAGTTACCCTTAATATCTTAATTTTTATATTTTTAAAAATTATATTGAGATTAGTATATTTACGAAAGTAAAATATTTAACTCGATTACTCCAACAAAACTGTTCTCTCTTTTAATTTTTAATCATGTAAAATTATCGTTTTAACCTTGTATAAGGATTTCAATGTTTTATTTTCGTAAATATAAGGATCTCAATATAATGTTAGAAAGTATAAGGATCGAGATATTAAAGATAATTAATTTATAAGGATAATCTATAATTAACCCCTATCAAGAGATACCTTAGCAATTAATGAATCTTAATTGCTGGTGGAATTGTCTATTCCATGTTTTACGATAAAAAGAATAATTAGCATATGATCAAAAATCAAATTTCTTAAAACTTAATGATGTATCTTGGTCTTTTAATACCATCATCAACATCATATAAGTATTATTTTTAGCAATCATCATGCTGATGTTGTCCTTTTATCCATCTGTTGGTATCATTAATAACTAATTTAAGGTATTTGTTTTGAGTCTTTTGAATGTTTGAATAATTTAAGGTATCATTTTGTTTTTCTTGTCTAAAACATATTTCTTCAAAAGTCTTAACTAAAGAACTTGTTGCATGATTAAGATAATTAAATATTATTTTCCTTCTGATCTATAGTGGGGACATTGATCACTAGCAACATATCTTTTTGAACTTTTTTACTTCTTAGAGGATCTTATCCTTATATAAAGGTATGATGAACATTAGGTTTGATCTGATTAGGGAATGAAAAGAGGGTGATAATCTTCCTGAGAGTATTGATATGCTCTTATTGTATAAAACTTTTGTTTGATCTCCAAGGCTCATAATGATATTATTTTTAATGGAGTTAGTTAGGTCTTTTCCTTCCTCCTTAGCTTATGAAGTTGTTGTTTATGCAATGAATTCAACGAATTTACAAAAATGTAAAGGAAGTTGAAGTTAGTTAGTCTTGCCAAATTAGGATCCAATAGACTAGGCTTGTTTCTAGGGTGGGTTAAGGTAAGTTTTGATGGAGCTCACAATGAACCATCTCCCAAGGATAGGATTGGTTGGTTTTATGTTAAGATATACTAGTAGAATGTGTAGCCATGCCTTTAAGGTCATATAATATTATTTTATTTAAAAATTATTTTAATAATAATAATAATAATAATAATAATAATAATAATAATAATAATAATAATAATAATATCTTTCTTTCACTTTGAATTCTTTTATAAAACTGTGTGTTGAGTATTTTAATTTTTTTCATATTATTATTTATTAGGTGATTGCCTTGAAAAAAACCTATAATCACCAATAATTTTCTCCCTTAATATAAATTAATTATTATAAATAATATTTTATTTTATTTAAATTATTAACTTATTTATTTATGGAGTATGGTTAAGAAAATGATTAAAATTACTTTTTTAATCATGTGGATAAATTAAAAATTTTACTAATTAATTAAATTATTAATTAATTCATTTTTATGTGTGAACCATAAAAAAAATATTATATTTTTATTAAAATAAAATTTAAATTATTGTTTACCTTCGGAAGAGAGAACTCATTTCTCATATATAAAAGGGCATTTTTTTCCTTTATAACTATGGCTAGTGCAATGATTAATGAGAGGATTTCTCAAAAAGAGGTAGGATCATTTATTTATATTTTGAAATCTTAATATTAGAATTGTTATAATTTTATGATGCATTTAATATTTTAATTTATAAATATTATGATGTTAATTGATTTGTGATATTAGATTGATTATTTGATTTATAATAAGCTCTTCAGCTTAAATAAATTTTAAGATTAATTTAATTTTTAAAATTCTTATTTTTGGATTAACATTCAAGAATTATATGTGAATTTTTATGATTTAATTAAATTTAAATTTAATACCATTAATTTAAATTATTTAATTTATAAATTTAAGTTATCTTTAATAATTTAAAATATTAAAAACTAATTTAATAAGAGGAGTCTAACTAGAGTTCATCTGCCAAACCAGGTTAACCCAACCCTTATGGTTAAGTAAGACATAGCTTATGTGACAACATATGACCCAACCCATGTGACCAAGTATGGTCCAGTCCATGTAGTCAACTCAGCCCATGTCGTTAAATAAGACTCAACCCATTTGACCATGGTGTAACTCATGTGGTTAGGTATGACCTAGTTTTTGTGGTCAAGCATTGGTTATTAATATATTTTTATCTTATATTTATTTTTAAAATAATCCACTATCTTCTAATAGATCTAAGATCTAGTGAAATAGGCTTTTTTATTACTTATAGACCTATCAAGAAAATATGATCTTTTTTTCAATTTAAAAATATTTATTATTATAAGATAGGAATTTGAATTCAAAACTAAAATAAAATTTTATTTAACTTATGAATATTAAAATAATAATTTTGTAATAAATCTAGGATGTGATAAAAATATTTTTTTTTTGGTAGCGTGTTGGTTTTCCCCTTTAGAGAACTATAACCTTTTTTTTTTTAACAAAAGTGCCCTTAACTATTCTTTTGTTATTTTTCTCTTTTTCTCCCTCTCTTTAAATACATTCAATTAAATCGGTTTAATCAACTAAAATGTTGGACTGATTCAAAATAAAAAATTAAAAATAAATAGTATAAATATACTAATTTATAGTATAAAAATATAAGTAATAATAAAATTATAAATAAATAACAATTATAAAAATTAAATTATAAAAATAAAATAAAAACCAAATTATTAAATATAAAGTAAAATATAATATTATAATATTATTGATATAATTTAAAATCTAACAATTCCCAAAAATTTAGGGAAACATTGAAAATGGCTTACAAAAATCAAATAATTATTTTATATTTTAAAACTACTAAAATATGTACTTTATTAATTTTAGTCTTTAAATGGTTGAATTTAGCCTCGAATAAGTAAATAGGATGCGATTGAAATTTTTCAAAAATTTTAAATTTTTTTTATAAAACCTTGTAATTGACTAGAGAAGCCTAAATGATTTTTTTTTTTCTATTTTTTGGACCACTAAAGAACCTATGTTTAGTTTTTTGAACCTAAAGGACCTATTTAAAAAAAAAAAAAAATAGGTTCTTTAATGGTCGGAAAATTAAAAAAGTTATTCTGAGCTTATTTAATTAATTACAATATTTTATAAAAAATTAAAATTTTTAGATAATTTTTTTTTATTACACTGATTTTGAAGGGTTCCATAGGTTTTGGAATAGAACCCAAAAATAGTGCAATCTTGTTCAAAATCATTATAACTATGATCAAACTTCATGTTTTAGGCCCAAATTTTTTAAAAATTTTATAATAAGTTTTGTAGTTCAAAATGACCTTATTTTTTATTTTAGAATTATTAATAGATCACTATGTGTAAATTTAGACATAAATAGACCAAACTTTTCTTTAAAAAATTCTTTTTATGTACTACTTTTAGGGTTCAAGATGATTTTTTCATCATAGACTCTTAGATATTTATCATTGATTAATGGGCAAGTTTTGATGTTAAACAAAATTTCTTGATTTATAATTTCAGCATAAATTGACCAAAAAAATTAAAAAAAAATCAGCTTTTTTAAGTGCTCCATGAACCGAAAGTAGGTCCTCTGTTGGTCTAAAAATAAAAAATAATTATTTGCAAATTGAATAGATAGTTTTAAGGTCTCATGAAGTTTTTGGAAAAAAATTGAAATTTCAGCTTAAATTGATAAAAAATGATAAAATCAGAAAAAAAAAGAAAAAAAAAAGAGAAGAGCTTTTAAGGTTTCAAAAACTGAAATTATATTCTTTAATGGTCCAAAATTAGAAAAATAGTTATTTTGAACTTCTATGGTCAACTACATGGTTTTATAAAAAAATAAAGTTTTTGGAAAAAATAATTTCAGTTACACTAATTTGGAATAGGGTTGTAATGTTTTTGAATAGGATCGAAAAACAATATAACCCTATTCATATTTTGGGTCCAAACTTTTAGGATATCTTGAAAATTAGTTATGTAGGCCTAAATGACCCTTTTTATTTTTAGAAATATTTAATACATCAATTTGGGTAAATTCAACCATGAATAGGCTTAAATATTTTAAAATTTTATATTTATATAATATTTTAAAAGTTATCTTAAATCTCATATTTTGATAATAAAATTAATTGATGAATTAATATACTTTCGAGATAAGTGATATAAGATATACATCAATCATAAACTTAGACCACTGAATGGCCAAATGTCGAGTAAGAGATTCAAATATTATGCCGGAAGATTATAGTGTCAAACATTATATATTGAGCTAAAGGATTAGTCAACATACTGAAGAATGAATGAATTTAATGTTAGACATTTGGATATCATATCGGAAGGATCATTTATCATATCGGAAGATCGAATAGCATGACGAAGTCAAGATGCTAAAAGATTAAGTGTTATACTAGAGGATAGGGTGATGTTTAAAAGGTTTGGATGAATTGCAGGAAGGTTAGATGATATTTTAAAAGAGTAGACAATATGTCAAAAGCGTAGAAGAGTGGTTCATTTGTCAATATTTTGATCGAGATCATTTTGGCCTAATATGAGTCTGTATTGGGTTGAAACAAAGCATACTTATCAAGAAAATTATTGGACTTAAAGTTAGAACGAATTAGACTTATTAGAAGGCCAAACAAGTGGCCTAAAGTGGCTTAGGATGGTAATACCATCATACATAAACGATAGTATCACTTAAGTCTTCTAATAATCATTGTTTGTGCTTTGTAAAAAGGTTCGATGATGGTACTACCTATGGCAGTGGTAGTATCACTTGGAATTTAAAATTTTTGATGACAAAATTATTGGGGTTTAGATTTGTAGCTCATCAAAAGTTATGACGGGAGTATTACCTAGTGTTAGTGATAGTACCATCCGATACCCTAAAATTTTAGGGATTTAAAGTTTTGATTTTATTTTTAAAGCCTTTTGAAGCCTATAAATATTTCACTTAGGCTTGGTTGATGAAGCATCCATTTATGAGATTGTAAAGTATTATAGCTATCTTTTTAAGTATTATTTGAGTCATTTCATCTCTTAAGTATAGTTATGATACTAAGCATTAGAGTTGAGATATCTCTTATAAAAGAGTGAGTGTGAAGATTCCCCCCAAAGCTTGGAAAAAGAGAAAGTTATAATAAAAGATAGTTGATCTTCATCCATTAGAAAAAAAAATCGATAGTGAAAGCCAATCATCTTAAGGGAAGAGAAATCAAGAGTGGACATATGTCAGGAAGATTCAACTACTATAAATTGGTTTGCATCCTTTGTCTTACATATAACTTTTGCTCAATCATTTAATTTATTTAGTATTCTTCCTCACACTCTATATTTAGTTGTTTATGTTTCTGATACATGTTATTCTCGATTGAATTCTAAAGTCGATTAAAATTTGTTATAGCACTAATTCACCCCATTTCTTAGTACTATTAGGATCATAATAATTGATTTCAAAGCTTGTTCTTTTCGTTGGATTAATAGCCAAGAGAGATTTAATGACTTTTTCAGGTAATCAAGAGGGTCACTCCATCATATATTCTCCTATGTATAATGGGATGGACTACACCTATTTAAAAATTTGAATAAGAATTTTCTTATTTTTCATATAGTATAATTTATAGAATGTTGAGTTTGATTTTAAAAAATCTACTAAACCAATGGACGAAGAATGATTTTGAGAAGAAATTTTTTTTTCTTTGAATGTTAAAACTATGAATGTATTATTTTGCGTCTTAGATAAAAATAAGTTTAATCGAATTTCTACTTGTGACACTACGCATTATATATGACACATACTTAAAGTCACACATGAAGGAACTAATAAAATAAAAGAATATAAAATTAATCTTTTAGTTTATAGTTATGAGTTATTTAAAATGAATCCAAATAAGTCTATTAATAATATATGCATCGATTTTATAAATATTGTCATAGATTAAAATCACTTGGTAAAAGTTATACTAGTGAGTAAGATTTTAATATCTCTTCTCAAGAGTTAGAATCCAAAGATAATAATTATTCAAAAAAATAAATATTTTAATAACATTCTTGTTGAAAAACTTATAGAATGTCTAATGATATATAAAATAACTTACAAAGCTCATAACGAGGAAGACAAAATCTATCAAAGAAAAATAAGAATATTGTTCTCAAATCCAAAAAATATTACTTGAGCCAAAACTAAAGTAATTATGATGAAGAAATGACACTTCTTACAAATAAAAATAAAAAATTTCTAAAAAAACAAGATAAATCAAGTAAGAATAGAATATAATACCAATAGTGAGCTCAAAAAAGATACAATCATATGCTATGAGTGCACAAAAACATGAATACTTTAAAAATAAATGTCTACAATCGAAAACATCATCCGCCCAAAAGAAGAAAAAGATATTCAAATTGATATGAGATGGATCAAGTGAGTCGAAGGCGGAAAAGCAAATATATAAGGAAGAAGTGACAAATTATACATTAATGACTTTCAACAATAAAGTATTTGACTCTCAAACTTTATCACATGAAGAATTAATTGAAAATTTTCATAAAACTTAAAAAAGATTAATAAAAATATAATTTATTAAAAAAGAATCATGTCTTACTTGCTAATGAAATTGATGCATTGAAGAATATGCATGATAAATATATGTCAATATCTTGTACTCTTTACACTAAATATAAAATTTTAAATTATTTTAAAAATTAGAATTGTATGTTTTGGAGAATATAAAAAAAAACTTAATTGCCATGAATGAAAATTAGAATATTGCTTAGAATAGTCAATTGATAGTGATGATATAATAGAATATCTTAAAGAGGAAAACATGTTTATACAACAAGCATTTGAACATTTTAAAGTTGAAAATAAGTTACTTGATATGTGTCTTACTAAATAAGACTATGTATTTTGAAAAGAATATATTGGTTCATGAATAGTAGCATATATCATAAGCCAACCAAATTTGTAAAATAGCCCATGAGGTATATTCATACACCCTCTAAAATTAAGTACTACTTTTGTGGTAAGTTTGGTTATTATATTTACTCATGCCCTCTTAAGAAATATAATCATCTTAAATTAGTATGGGTTCTTCAAAAAATCATAGATAATTTAAAGCCAAAAGACAATAAAGATAATATAACCATAAAGGATCTGAAGTTAAATGGCTATCTAAATCAATGTTCTCTTTCTTATAAGTATATTTCCAAATAAGATATATAAGTAAAAGATAATATTTTGATAGTAAATGCTTAAGGCATATGATCGAAGATCCTATAAACTTCTCAAAGATCACTGGTCGAAATAGAGGATACGTTATATTCAGAAATAACAATAATAAAATTATTAATATAAAAATTATTAATAATAAATCAAGTCTTTTAATTGAAGATGTGCTTTTGATAGATGATTTGAAATATAACTTAATAAGTATTAACCAATTTTGTACTTGCATTATAGACATACTAAATAAGAATATAATTTTGATTGCTTTGAAGAGTGAGAATGTTTACATTATTAATCTTGATGACTTTCATAATATAGCTTATCTTTTGGTTTTGAATGATGATACATGGTTTTAGCATAGAAGACTAGGGCATGTTAGTATGAAATTGATTTATCAAATTATAATTAAAGAATTTGTAAGAAAAATACGTAAAATCAAATTGATTAAAGATAAGATTTGTGATACATGTTAATTAGGAAAACATATAAAGAGTATCTTTAAAATCCAAAAATCAAGTATATATAGAATACTATAATTGATTCATATAGACTTATTTAGATATATTGATATCACAAGATTGGAGGTAGTAGATAAGTATTTATGATTGTTGATGATTATAGTAGATACACTTGGACATATTTCTTGGTATATAAAAATAATTATTTTAAATATTTTATTAAAATTTATAAATAAGTTTAAAATAAAAATAGTTTTATGATTTTATTTATTCATAACAATCATGGTGGTAAATTCAAAATTCATGATTTTTAAGAGTTTTGTGATTCAAATGATTATGATCACAACTTTTTTATTCTAAAAAATCAACAATAAAATAGAGTTATTGAGAAAAAGAGTATGAGTTTATTAGGACCATGCTCAATAAATATAGTTTATCCAAATAGTTTTGAAGCAAAATTGTTAACATAGCTTGCTATATCATAAATAAGGTCCTTATAATGTCACATTTATCTAAAACTTTTTATGAGTTATGGAACAACAAATGACTCAATATTTATTTTAATTTTTTTTATTATAGATATTTTTATTTTAAATAACAAATATATTTTAAAAATTTTGATGCTAAATCCGATGAAAGTATTTTTTTTATACTATTTCATTTCAAAAGCCTATAGATTTTCAACAAAAGATCTTTAGTTGTTGAAAAATCTATTTATGTTATTTTTAGTGAATCTCCTCAAACTAAAAAAAATAATTTTGATGATAATTATTTTAAACTTAAAATTAAATTTAAATGATGATTTTATTTTTTAAAATAATTTAGATACTTCTACTTCCGAAGAAACATTATCCAAGGAATAAAAGTATAAAGATATACATTCTACAGAGCTAATTATTAAGGATACATCAAAAGTGTTCAAACTCATTTTTTTAAAAAAAATTATTTATATAAATATTATATAAATGCATTGATGATGCTATTAAATATGACTTTTGGGTCTCGAAAATGCATGAAGAACTTAATTAATTTGAGAAAAATAGTATTTAAATACTTATTCCTAGATCCAATAATCAACTTATAATTGAACTTAAATGTCTCTTTAGGAATAAGTAAGATGAAAAAAACTATCATTATTCAAAATAATACTTGATTAATGGATGAAGGTTTTAACTAATAAGAATGTATATATTATACTTATAAAAAAAAAAAGAATGTATAGATTATGAACAAACATTTGCTCTTGTTACTAGACTTAAAGCCATAAAAATATTTCTTACCTATACTTATTTTAAAAATTTTAAACTATATCAATTGGATGAAAAAACTATTTTTCTTAGTGGTTTTATTTCAAAAGAAGTTTATATCGAACAACCATGTAAGTTTGGAAAAAAAAAAATCTAAATCATGTTTAGTAATAATCTAAAGCTCTTTATGGGTTAAAATAAACCCTTAAGATATAGTGCGAGAAACTTAGCTATTTTTAGACAAAATAATTTTTAAATGATAATATCGATATCATATTATTTATTAAATATTTTAATATTTATATTTTATTATTTAATTTTTATTGGTGAAATTATTTTTTATTTTACTAAATAAATATATATATATATATATTTTTTATTTTTATTTTTTATGTGAATATTTTGTCAAGAGTATGAGCCAAAAATTAAAATGATCCTTATGGGTGAATTAATATTTTTTTATACTTAAAAATTAAACAATTTAAGGATGAAATTTTTATCAATCAAACTAAATACACTCAAGACCTACTTAAAAATTTTAATATGATAAATTCTAAGGCCATCAATATACTAATACAAATATCCACAAAATTGAACATTGTTAATGATAATGAAACTTTTGATAAAAAAAACCACACGATAAAAAGTTTATTATATCCTATTAGTATCAGGACCTGATATTATGTTAAGTATAGATCTTTAAACACTATCTTTAGGACTATGGTATCCCAAATATGATAATCTTGATTTGATTGTTTATCTTGATGTTGACTTTATTGAATATATAATAGATAAAAAAAATACATTTGGAAATTATCAATTTTTAGACAATGCACTAATTTCTTAGTCATCGAGGAAGTAAAATTTGATCATACACTTTACTTAGTATTCTTATTCACATATCATATTTGATTGGTTGCATTTCCAATATGTGTTATTCTTGATCAAATCTTAAAGTCAATTAAAATTTGTTATAGCACTAATTCATCTCCTTGCCATTAAGATCCTAATAGATTTAAGGCATTTTTAATATCATATAACCTATTAAATATAGTCAATAATTCATTTGAAAAGTTTTTGACATAAAACAAAAGTTTTTTAAGTTATAATTTCAGCATAGAATGACCAAAAATAAAAATTAAGAAAACTTTAGCTATTTTAAGTGCTCTATTAATTGAAAATATGTCCTTTAATGGTAAAAAATAGAAAAATAATTATTTAGGGATTCAATAGATATTTTCAAGTTTTCATTAAAATTTTGGGCAAAAATGTTAAAATTTCAACTTGAATTGGTAAAAAAATAAAAAATAGCTTTTAAGATTAAAAAATTGAAAATATGTTCTTTAATGGTCCAAAAATAGGAAAAAAATAATTTTTGAGCTTATATAGTCAATTATAAAATTTTATAAAAATTTAAAATTTTTAGAGTAAAAAAATTCAGTTATATTTATTTTGAATAATGTTACATTGTTTTTTCTAATATGGCCCCAAAGACAATGTAACCCTATTCAAAATCAATGTAACTAGGGTTAATTTTCAAAGATATCTTGAAAATGAGCTGTGTAGGCCTAAAGAACCTTTTTTTATAATTTTTAGAAATATTCTATATATCAATTTGGGTAAATTTAGCCAAAAATAAGTTTAAAATTTTCAAAAATTCCCATTTATATAAGATGATTTTTCGTCATATAATCTCTTAAATATAATCAAAAAAATCCATTTGGCAAGTTTTGACATAAAACAAAAAAATTTAAGTTATAATTTCACAATAAATTGATCAAAAATAAAAATTCAGATAAAATTAGTTTTTTAAGTGCACTATCAACTAAAAATATGTCCTCTAATGGTCTAAAAAGAGAAAAAATAACCATTTATGGATTCAATAAAATCAACTTAAATTGATAAAAATAATAATCATGAAAATTTTGGACAAACAATTAAAATTTTAACTTAAATTGATAAAAATAATAAAAATAGCTTTTAAGGTTGAAAAAACTGAATATATATTCTTTAATGGTCCAAAAATTGAAAAAAATTGAGCTTTTCTAGGCAATGATAAGATTTCATAAAAATTTTAAAATTTTTAGAGAAAAATAATTTTAGTTACGACTAGTAACTAAAATTTTAACCCTATTCAAATTATTTTAACCCTATACAATGTTTTGAATAGGACCCAAAAACATTGTAACCCTATTCAAATTAGTAAAACTAGGGTCAAGTTTTATATTTTAGGTCCAAACTTTTAGGACACCTTGAAAATGAGTTGTGTAGGCCTAAATATTTTTTTTTTTTATTTTTATAAACATTGATAGATTAATTTGGTTAAATTCAGTCATAAATAGTTTGAATTTTTTTTTAATTTCTATTTATATAATATTTTGACAGCCCAAATCGATTTTTTGTCATATAACCTCTTAAATATTATAATAGATTCGTTTGACAAATTTTAAAATGAAAGAAAATTTTGAGTTATAATTTCAGCATAAATCAACCAAAAAAATTAAAATTTTTTAAAAAAGATTAGCTTTCTTAAGCACTCTATTAACTGAAAATAGGTTCTTTAATGGTCTAAAAATAGAAAAAATAATTATTTAGAGATTCAATAGATATTTTCAATGTTTCATGAAAATTTTGGATAGAAAAAGCTAAAATTTCAGCTTAAATCGGTAAAAAAAAAACGAAAGAAAAATTCAACTTTTAAGGTTCAAAAAAGTGAAAGTAGGTTTTTTAATAGTCCAAAAATAAATAAAAAAACAGTTATTTTAAGCTTCTCTCATCAATTACAAGGTTCCAATAAAACTTTGAATTTTTAGAGGAAAAAAGTTTAGTTACAATAGTGTTACACTATTTTTCAATAAGACCCCAAAAACATTGAATCCCTATTCAAAATCAGTTTAACTAGGGTTAGTTTTTATATTTTGGACTCAAAACTTCATAACACCTTGAAAATTAGTTGTGTAGGACTAAATGACCTTTTTTTATTTAGAAATATTGATACATTAATTGGGTAAATTCAACCATAAATAAGCTGAAAATTTGTAAAATGTTATATTTATATAATGTTTGTCATATATCCTTAAAATGATCAAAGATTAATTTTGACAAGTTTTGAAACGAAATAAAATTTCTTGAATTATAATTTCAGCATAAATTGACCAAAAATAAAAAAAACAGAAAATTTAGCTTTTTTAAGTGTTCTATTAACTGAAAATAGGTTCTTTAATGCTCTAGAAATAGAAACAGTAATCAGTTTGGGATCCAATAGATTTCGAGGTTTCCTAAAAATTTTGGGTAGAAAAAATTAAAATTTTAGTTTAAATTGGTAAAAATGATAAAAATAAGAAAAAAAATCAGTTTTTAATGTCATAAAACTGAAAATATGTTCTCTAATGGTCAAAAATAGAAAAAATAATTATTTTGAACTTCTCTGGTGAATTATAATATTTAATAAAAATATTTATGTTTTTTTTAAATCCAGTTATACTGATTTTGAATAAGGTTACAGTGTTTTTTGAGTAGGACCCAAAGAACAATGTAACTCTATTCAAAATTAATGTGACTAGGGTAAATTTCCATATTTTAGGCCTAAAATTTCAGGACATCTTGAAAATGAGTTGTGCATGCTTAAATGATATTTTTTTATTTTTTTAAATACTAGCACATAAATTTGGGTAAATTCAGCCATAAATAGACTGGATTTTTAAGATTCCTATTTATATAATATTTTGAGGGTCCATGATTTTTTTTGTCATATAACTCTAAAATATGATTAAATATTTATTTAACAAGTTTTTACATGAAACAAAACCTTTAAGTTATAATTTCAGCATAAATTGACTAAAAATGAAAAAAAAATCAGTTTTTTTTTACTGCTCTATTCAAAATTCCCATATATATATATATATATATATATATATATATATATATATATATATATATATTCAAATATTTAGCCATATATATGGGAATTTATTTATGGTTGAAATCATCCAAATTAATGTATTAATATACTAGTTTTGGGTCATATTCAGAAAATAGTATAACCGTATAAAAAATCATTGGAACTGAAATTTTTTTCCTCCAAAAATTTTTAGAACTTATTTTTAGTTTATTGAAAATAGGTCATTTATGTTCAAAAAAACTAAAATAAGTCCTTTGACGTTCCAAAATTAGAAAACAAATAGTGATATTTGGTTTCTCTAGTCAATTATAAGGTTTTATGAAAATTTTAGAATTTTTGAAAAAAAATTAATTACATCCTACTTATTATTTTCGGCTAAAATTAGTAAAATATAAATATTTTAGTGGTTTAAAAATACAAAAATAATTATTTTGGTTTTTGTAAGTCATTTACATTGTTTCCTTAAATTTTAAAATTTTATATTTTATATTTTATTTAAATTATATTAATAATATTAACTTTGTATTTAATAATTTGATTTTATTTTATTTTTATGATTTAATTTATTCATTATTATTTATTTATAATTTTATTATTAGTTTTATATATTAATTTTAATATTTTTAAACCATAAATTGGTACATTTATATTATTTAAAATTTTAAATTTATTATTCTGAATTGGTACAACATTTGAGTTGATCGAACCGATTCAATTGAAAATATTGGTTCAATTGAATATGTAAAAAAAAAAAAAAGATAAAAGAGTTTTAGAGCACTTCTGTTCAAAATAAAGACATGAGTTCTCTGTCCCAAAAAACCAATACAAAAGCCGAACTTTAGGGGCTTTTTCAAGGCAATCGCTCTTATTTATTTTTATTTACATTTTTTTATGTGTTTATGATATTATTATTGTATCATTTTTGTGATTATTATTATTATTAGGCATGTCAGATGTGCATGAATTGATAGGAGCGAGAAGCTATCGCCCACAGGAGAAACTGAGGCAAAAGGAGCACTGTTCACTCTTGATCTCATCAATGGCACTAGAAATGCCTTTCGAAGGCTTCTTCACGGTAGAAAGTGACAAGAATCACCCAACAGGATGACACTTCTTCTACATTCTCAAGCTTCGACATGGTAAGACTTCCCCTTTGACTTCTTCAAAGGATAAAGGCTAGCGGGCACAGACCGTAGACTGCATCACATGTTCCTATCCCTTGGCGTTGTCTTCCAGACCATTATACACCACTGTGACGTGGTGCGGCATCACCGTGGCGGCCACGGCATGGCCATTTCCCTTCCTCTGCTTGCGCCACAGGCACGAAGCACACCAACCTCGTCCCTCGAACGCCCTCCCACGCACGCCGTGTTTGCTCGGTGAACGTCCATGTCGTTCTCATGCAATACTTATTTGTATTCTTTTGCAGTGCAAAAGATTTCTTTTCCATTGAATCTGGGAACATTAATGCGGCGGCGGCCGCTGCTACTTCGTTGAGGCGGTGAGAGCAGGAGGAGGTTGAATCTTGTTGCGCCTTTGCTTGAGCTGGTCGTGGTGGGAGACGATGGAGATTAGGCCGCTGAGCGGCGGCCGCATGTTGGCTCGGTACACCGCCTCGTCGTATGGCCGCCGGTAGAATCTCAGGAACGGCAGAAACGATTCTCGCTCCCTCTCCACTCTGCTCAGGCGCCCCTCTTTCTTGAACGAGAACAGCATTGCCGGAGACTGAAAGAACGACGGCATCGGCGTCCTCGGCTGCGGCTGACGCGGCCTGCATGGCGGAGCTGAGGAAGGAGTGGACGGTATGCTCCGGCTGATGGCCGCGCCGGCAATGCCGACCCAAGGCGTCGACTGGGGGGCCGAGGAGGCAAAGGAGAACGACCGGGCGTTGAGCGCGGAGGCGCCAATGAGGGAGGGGCTGGCCGTGGGCACCACGGCGCTCCTGGTGGTGGTGGTGGTGGTCAGGTACCATGGCTTGAGCGAGTTGAGGTGGGAAACGGTGAAGGAGAACCGGGACGACGCGCAGCTGCCGACTTTGGCCGCAGCCGGATCGAACCGGAAGGAGGCCGTCCGCAGGAGCGACGTGAAGGATCCGTCCTCGAGCGAGTCCTCGAAGTCCAGCGACGACACCACCGCCGTGACCGCCGACAGCTCAACGAACGGCCGAACGCCCTGAACGCCCAACCAGAATCACAATGCGTGAAAAACAGAGCTTAATTTTGTTCGCATCAAGATCGTATACCTTCCACAGACAAGAAAAGAGGGAGGGAGGATCGATCACGAAAGCCTTGTGCAGGCGCCCGGGGTAGTAGTCCGAGATAATCTTCAGCGTGCCCATAAACAATTGGAGGAAAGATTTAGGCGATCTGAAATAGCCTGCAGTAAACGAGAACAAAGAGACTCACGAGGGTCCACCACTAGCTTGTCATGGAGAAGAGAAGAGTGAAGTTTGCAGGGTTTGATAGCTTACTGGCATCGAAAAGAAGCACAAACTGGTCTACATTTCTCGCCATGGATGATGCAGCGACTTCCAGAGTGAAGACCAACAACCGAAGGAACCTGAAGGCGTTAGAACCACAAGACAAATCAACAGGAGATTGGAAGAAGTACGCGAAAAGGGAAGTGAAAACGCAGGTGTGATCGATCTTACGACTTCTGGGAACGAAGTTTCAGATAGTCTTGCTTGATGCGGAAGACCTGTAAGATGGATCGGTGTTATAGAAAAAAAAGGTGCTGCGATGGGAGCAGAGGAGGTAATCGGAGCAGAATGTACCATGACGGGCCTGGCCTCGTCGTCATGACCTGCCACATACGCCATCCCATCGGCCAGCTCCGCATAGAACTCATCTGCTATCAAGTGATCTGTTCGGTTTTCGAACAAGGAAACGGTGGTTAGAACGGGAGGCAAAGCAACAAAGGAAGAAGACAGAGCTGGCCGGTGTCAGAACACCGAGAACAGCTCTCGGGAAAAATCCGAAGGACTCGAACGGGACAGAGTCAAAAGCCATTTATTTCTTCTTTTCCAAAAGTTGTTTCGAATTACTTTTGCCAAAGAGAAACATTGGAAGAAGAAGATCAATCCAGAAATCAGAGCGTAAAAGCTTTTTCTTTTTGCATCAATGCTAAGAAATCATGAGTGAGGAAATGTAGCAATGAGAGCCACCGGTTCCAATGCTCTCCCTCCAAGAAAGAACCGCTCGGAGACGCTTGGCCACCTTCTTCACGCTGTCCCCTTCAGCTCTCAGGAAGCGTTCCACACACGCATAGCTGCAGAACTTCTCCTGCCACCATTGTCGACCCAAACAAATACAAGCCTCAGAATCTTCATACATGTTCCGTGAATCAAAACAAAAGAAACTATCTAGTTATGATGTACTAAAAGAAAGATTTGACATAAAGCTTACTTGTTGCACTGTGAGGGGAGCTTGCTTCTTCAAGACGCCGAGAACAGCCTCCACTCGTTCTCTGTCCTTGGGATCTTTCTTCTCTGTAGCAGCTCTCATCGTCACAGCTGATGAATCAGAAGAACGAAGAGAGAGAGAGAGAGAGAGAGAGAGAGAGAGAGAGAGAGAGGAGCAAGAACAGCTGCTGCGTCAGAGGAGTCGACCCGATATTTATAGCCGACGGCACCTCAGAGTTCATATCAACGGTATTATGCCCATGGCCCCGATATAACGGATCTGGTTTATACCTATAACTGTGATCCGGAACCGATATATCGGTCCGGCATAATAAAGCGAGGATGCGACACATTAAAGTTCAAATCAACGGTATTATTCCCTTAGTCCCCTATATAACGGAACTTGTGTTGTGCACAGGTACGCCTTTATATCTATATGTATTATTTCAAAGTATAATATAATCATTAAAAATTAAATATTTTAATCAAATATTTATAACTTTAGCATATTATGACATGATTTCATCTCTCATGTACTAAAATCCAAATAGTGATGCCTTAACAGGGGAAAAAGAATAATAAGCACTTTGACTTTAACTTTCAATTGGTTAGATCGAGTGGGACCGTTCGAAGCGTCGACTTAGCAGCGGACACGTATCTCGACAGAATCCAAGCTAGCCAAAGGTGGGGGAAGACCTTTGGCGACTCCCGAAAACGTCTTATTTTACGAACCCCCAGTCGAGCAGAAGTCAAAAAAACCCTGAAACGGAGCCCACTGAGCCACTGAGAAGAAAAAGGATGAAGAGGACGACGCTTCTGCATTCGCAGCGGGAGACTGCTGAGGAGAGAGAGGACGCCGTGGCATTAGAATAATGGGCATGGGAGGAGTCAACAAGTCCTCCACACACGTCATGGCTTCCGCAGGCGTTCCCGAGGACTGGGCGTACAGGTCGGCATGGAAGAGCTCCTCTCAGTTGGATTCTACCGGGCGTTTGATCTAAATGTAGGCATTGAGACAGCGAGAGATTCCCGTTCCTTCGTCTGCTTCATGCGTGGGGGTAAGTAAAGCCGAGTGTCAACGCTAGTTTTAACGGAACTTTACCACGAAGAACTCATAATCTCATTGCATCCTCTGCTTGGTTGTGATGACACGAAGAACTCATAATCTCATTCCCGTGCCTAAACATAGTGTTAACGTGTTCAACTGAATCATCAGCTAGCTGCTCCTTTCTTGAGATTGAAAGATAGGATTAGTGATGATCACATAAGGAATGTGCATGGAAGGTGGCCAATCTTAGAAAGGCATATCTAGTTGAGGATGCATCTTTTCCAGGAATATACCCTTTTTTTTCTGGGTCAACAACATCCTCTTCCTGTGCTTAAACTTTTTTATGATGAACAAAAATGTTTGACGCCAAATTAATAATTTAGAGAGAAAGAACTCAATATTTAATGTGTAACAAGACGGAGGGATGATGTTGTGACAATACTTAGTGACCATATTTGTTGTCATTAAAAAGGATGATATTGTTTAAGTCGATCATTAAAATTATTTTAATTACTAAAAAATAATATGATTTTGTCAATAATGGGTCAGTCAACACCATCACTAACAACAATAAAATTACTTCTTTCACGATCACCCTCGTAAAATTGAGTTTTTGTTAAGGGTGTCAATTTTGAAATAATGTAACTGAAATATTTTGTGATCGAGAGATTTTGTGAGAGTCTGCTGGTTGGTCAGAAGTATGAACATGATAAGTATGTAATTGATGTCTGATAACTTAATCTCTAACGAAGTGAAAGTCGATGACAATATGTTTTAATACGTGAATGGAATAACTAATTGACGTATAGGTAGGTGACATTGATATTATCATAATATATTTTAGGGGTATATTGGGAGGTGATGCCAAGTTCGTGTAGCAGATTAGTTATCTAGTTGAGTTCTACGATGGTAGTGGGGGTTTGTTATTCAGTTCAATAATGGATCTTATGACTATATTATATTTATGGAAACTTAAACTAATTACATTTGATCCAAGAAAGACAACGTATGTTGATGTAGATATTCTATCAATAGTGTTGCTTGCCCAATCAATATCAGCGAAGGCATGAAGATGAAGTTATGTGTATTTACAAAGAAAAGGTTCATGATTGAGAGTCTCTTTGAGATATCGCATGTCACGTTTTAATGCTGACCAATGCGTTATTGAGGGCTAATGCATAAATTATGATAATTTATTAATTTATAAATTAGATGGTGTGATAGATAAATACTGTAAGAAACCAAGTACTTGTCGATATTGTGTTGGATCCATAATAAGGTTGTCATCATATAATTTGAGTGTATTAGTAGTGGAGAGTGAGATGGTGACTTCTTTGATAATAGATATTAAATGTACTCTTTTTGAGATAGAAAAAAATATGTGAACGTTGCTTTCACTCTTAGAAAATAGCTTAAGGTTCCTAGATCTTTGATGGAGAATTGATTAGTCAATTGCTTAAAGAATAGCTTGATCTCCATAGGATTGTTGCCCATTGATAAGGTATACTTTGGGTCCAGGACACATCACAACCGATGCAACGTCACGCTACAGCCAGGTCAGCAAGGGGAGCACCCCCACACGCTAAGTCAAAATTCGTACCGAGGCACTACTTGACATGTCCCGTCCTAGAAGCTCGGGGCGACGCCGTCTGACATCGTCCCATGCGTCCCGAGACAACAACCGCACAGTACCGTCTCATCCCCCGAGGATCAACCGCCACGTCGAACCCACGTGCGACCGACCCTCGTACAATAATATAAAAGCCCTTAGCTGGCATCTGGCCAGAGGGAGAGACAAAAAAAGAGAAGAGAACCACAACTGACTTGCTCATCGGAGGGGCTAAAGTCGGGAATCACCCGACGAGGGCCATTTTTGCATGCAAGCGGCCACCCCTGAGCCATAAGCGTCTCGACCTGGGAATCACCATCTAGTGAACGAAGGCGGGCTGCCAACCAGCCCGGGAACGGAGAGACGCTACTCAACGCAGACGACGCATAGACCGAGAAACGTTGATCAACACCCTGTCGCGAGGGCCCGGCCTACCTCGGCATCCAACTCAGCTAGCAGAAGACTCTCGACATCGACCCGTGGAACGAGCCATGCTGACTCACCAGCCACGGCACATTTGTTCACCAACACCCATGATGATAATGTTATCTACATAAATTAGTAAATATATAATACTTTTTTTTTATTATCATAAAAATAAAGAAGTATTAGATTTGGAGTTGACAAAGTTGACTAACGTCAGAATTGAGCTAACTTCGGTAAACCAAGCTCTAGAGTTTAGCGAAGTCCATAAATAGCTTTCCATAGTTTACAAATATGGCTTAAATGTTGAAAGCGAATGAAATTAGAAGATTACTATATAAAGACATCTTCAATTATGGTCTCCTGTAAAAAATCATTATTAACATCTAGTTGGCATATATGTTAGCCTTGAGTGATAGCCAAACTTAAGATAAGTTGGATTGTCATCTATTTAACAATTGGATTGAATGTTTATATGAAATCAATATGTGGCCATTAGTAAAACCCTTTGGCTACTAGACATATTTTATTTATCTGATAATAGATCCATCTGGATTTTGTTTAGTTTGAAAGATCCACTTACACTTAATGATATTTTGTATGCGGTGAAATAGTACAAGGGTCCATATAGTATTAGTAAGGTATCATATTCTTCACACATAACTTTATGCTAGTATAGATATTTTTGAGCTTGAGTGATAGTTGTAGGTTCAGTAAACTTAGGTGGAGAGCTTATAGTAGTATGAAGGTTAAGGATTTGGCATGATTTGAAGATAACATATTTAGAGCACATGGTCATGTGACGTTTATGCTCGATGGTATTATTAGGTTATGTTGGAGGTATGAGAATTAGTATAGAGACATGTACCTAGTTAGGCTGATGTACTTCAGTGTCACTTGGTCGAGGGGAGGACAAAGACATTATTTGTTATGTTGAGGGTATTGCTTCATCAGGTAGGTATTATAGGGTGAGTTAGTAAAAAAGTTGCAAAGAGGGTGAGGTGCTACTGAATTGGAGTGATAAAGGATTATATGTATAGAGGAGAGCTATTGGTTAATGTGGTGAGAGATGTGTTTGAAGGGGTTTAAGGTGTACTCATATGACCCAGTGATATATTATTATTGTAGTTGCTCGCATTGCTGAAGGAGCAAGATTTTGATAGGGAAAAGTGGTCTTAACAAACATAACATGATGTGATACAAATATTTTTTGAGTTTGAGACCCATAGCACTAGAGAGTATTATGTTCAAGAGAATACCCAATGAAAATGCAATGCTTAGATCTTAGTGTTAATTTGTGTGAAGTATAGAGACGTAGCTAGGGATAATATAAATAACAAAATACTTTGAGTTTTTGAAGGTTTGAGATTTTATAAAATAATTTTTTAAATGATGATTAATGTTATAGGATTGGGGTGAGCATGTAATTAATGAGATATACTACAGCTTGAAATGCTACTGACCAAAAGGTTAGTGGCATAGAGGCTTAGTATAAAAGCGTGAGATTAATTTCAATAATATGTCGATATTTTTGTTTGACAAAACTAACTAATTGAGATATGTATAGTGGTGACTTGAGATGTTACATACCACAGGATGAGAGGTAAGTTGTTAGAGCTTGATATTCACCTCCTCCATCAAGATAAATTATTTTAATGGTAGATTAAAAATATTTTTTTGGACCACCAATCTAAAATTAGTAAAGATCTTAATGACATCAGATTTATGTTTGAGAGGATATAGTCATATATATTTTTTGAAGCAATCTATGAAAATTATATGAAATCTAAAATTATCAAAAGAAGAGATTGGGGAAATATCACGGATAAAATTCTAAACGTGATGTTTGATATAATACTTGTGTATGTCCGTATCTTTTGGTTCGTTCATGCTTTGCACAGCATGTAGAGGGACGGTCGAAGGCTTAATAACCTAATTTTAGTTGGGTTTGGTGATCGTTTTAGGCTTGTAAATAAATGTTGTGTCATGTGGACACATGTGAGAGAATTTAATTTATAGTAGACTATTTTGATCATTTGTTGTGCAACCGTTTAGAGCTTGTAAAGTCTGTTTATAATTTGCATTGGCTATGAAGTGTTTTCGAAAATATTTGCTTGTAGATCCCGAGTGAGGCGCTTTCTCTAACCCGTTTTCTCTTTTGTAGGTCCTAATGGACCATGAGAGGTTTTAGGGAGGCTGACCTTTACGGACGGACACGCAAGGGTGCCGCACGACTTAGGCAAAACTAGCTAAGTCCGTGACAGATGGTATCAGAGCGGAATAAACACTCATAAAAACACTTGGCATGTAAACGTATGGGACCTAGCGGGGCTGCGTTGAGTGCAGCCAGCACGCGTGACCGTTTGGGGGAAAACAGGCATAGAGATGTAGGGAAAAAAAGTCGCTCAGAGGAGCGGACATTTGAGATTGGTATTCAGAGGAATGACCAATCTTTCACGTAAGAGACACCACAAGAACAAGCAAGCTTGGAAGAATGCGTAGTGCACAAAGGTCGGGATGGCTGAGTTTAAGCTACGGCTCGACGTTGATAACAATACTTGATGATGCTCAAGGCGAGCGAGGCACTTGGTAAAGGATGAGACCATGTAAGGTGGAATGGGTTGCTCAGCGACCAAAAGAGTTGTGCAAAGCTCACAGAGGTGAGGGGAATTGCTAACTCGAAGAATTTAGTACTCATGCATGGGCTTGTATGTAGACGATGGAATGTTCGCGACTATCTCAAGGCGATCGAAACTCGGCGCCATGGAGCATTGAAACTTTCTCTTCGGCATGAGAAGGATACGTCCATAGGAGATGAAGTGTGCAGCGAGTTCAGTATGTTGCTAGACCTTGAGTGGTGTAGCGGGGGCTGTATTGACATGGAGTTACAATCTAGCAAGTGTTTTTACAGAAGGCAGAACAATGCATAGTTTGTTTAGCAAATCGTTGTAGTCCAAGGGGATGGTAGTCTCCGAAACTTTTAGAGAGAAGGAAACGAAGAGAGATGTTGCTCCAATGGGATAGATATCCAGGAGGGATAAGTCCCGGCTCTCTAGAGGGAGAATCATGTGCAACAGACTGCACATGTTGAGGAGTAGAACCTCAAAAATAACAACTCTACGAAGCTCAATGGACCGAGCGAGTGGCGAGGAGTCGCCATATGATCTCGCTTGAGAAAATGCATTGGTGGATGCATTATAAGATTAAGTGGGGGAGCGATCCAAAGCAACACAAATGAAGACACACTTGGAGTCGATATAGAGATTGGACTCCATGGAGGGCTGACCTATGGAATGGTGGGCGTGAGGACTATCATCAACTCAATGCAAAACAAGGAGTGGAGCAACTTGGGTATAACTTAACGAAGCACCCAAGCTGCATGAAGGGAGCCAGCATGGAAGATGGAACACGGAGCGGAGGCACAAAGCTTTCCATGGACAGAGGTCAAGGACATGAACTCTTGCAGAGGCAAGAGCAGGATCATGTCATTCCATTGGTCTTTCATTCTAATGGAGCAGACTTATCTTGCATTGTGCCAAAGACTAAGGGAGTATTTGAGCATATGCACCTTATTTCGGAGAAGCATTTGATAGAGAAACTAAGGCGACTCAACTTACGAAGGCGAAGTTAAGTTCATAAGGCTTTGGAATGGGGTAAGAGGATGCAGAGGTGGGTACTCTTGAAGAATATGCTACGGTGTTGCCATTCAAGTTGCCATGAAGGAAGCGGTGCGCAGCGGAGATTGTGTTGGTAGGGGCAGAGGCCCAAGATCCAAACAATGGTACACCATTTCTAACAAAGTCGGTGGACTTTGAGAGCTACTAGGCGACGGACTATCCTAGAGCGGTGCTTCATCTAGGTGTGACCCAAGAGTGGGTGGATGAAGGCTGATTGCCAAATGAGCGAACACAATCAAAAGTGAAAGAGGCCCTACGATATGTTGGCAGAGGCCACACATGGAGGGATCACAATCTGAGTTCATCCCATAATGATCAGAATGTAATGGAGATGTCACTAGGAGGTGACATGGTACAATAGATTATGGTGGAATAGTTCATGACAATATGGTACACACAAATTAAAGTCCCGTGAGGGACTCTATCATACGGAGGTATGATCAGGAACTATTAGGAGTTCCACTTTGGTGAACAACACGATGACAAGAAGCGCTATGGATTCAAGGAGTGAAGGTCATGGTATCATAGATGTGGGTCTTCCGTGCGTGCATCAAATTTTACATCGGATGAAAGCCTTGGTTATCAGCATATGGGGGCTATGTACCACCAAGGAAAAAGTTCGAATGCAAGTACTAGTGAGTCCCATGGTAGAGACTCGATCATGCAGAGATATGATCAAAGCAGTTAGAGAGTTGGACTGCTCCAAAACCCATATTCGCTTAAGGGAGCCCAACAAGTCAAAGGAAAAGGTCGAATAAGCGAATATTGCTACCAAGGAAGCTAAGGAGAATAGAATCGGTGCAAACCCTACAACAATGGCAGAGGCCATACATTGGAGTTGTATTCTATCTTTCCATCGACCAAAGAGAGCTGCTTGGAGAACACAGAGGTATTGAAGCAGGGGATCGAAAGGGGCAAGGAAGCAACAATGAGTCCAGAGGGACTTAGCTACCCAAAACCAAGCATCGGTTAGAATGGAGGTAGACTCGGAGGAGTGCCACAGAGACATCTACTGATCGTAAAGAAAAGAGATACAGATGCGAGGTGACGGATAGTAGGGCCATGGGCATGGTAGTGCCATGGTACCGCAGAGGCGGGACTTCCGTGAAGTCATCAATCCCTTACTCTCATAGAGGGAGAGAGCTTGGTCGTGAAAGAGGCCGAGTAGGTGGAGCATGCAGAGGCAAACTCCAAGTACTAAGACAAGGCTGAAGGGTAGAGGCCAAGGAACTTTGTAAGATCGGTGTCAACGAGCTTCTCATCAAGATAGCCGAAAGTAAAGGACTTTGAGTCATCCAAAAGTGCACAACCAAAGAACGAAGTAGGCAATACGCGATGATGTACTTTTGCTACTCAGTGGAGTAGGCGACAGGGTTGATGGAGAAGACGGTACAATCCCAGAGGTGACCAAAACTATTAGATACTTACTCCAAGTTGGGGTAAAAACTTCCTGCATTCTAGAAGTTCGATGACATTGAGAAGGTGAATCACAGTAGCTAACTTAATGCAATGAGTGCAAACACTTCGAGTGCTTCAGAAGTGTGAGCAAAGAGCAGGTGAATGTCAGTAACCAGCTCGATGCATGTAGTATAACCCTTGAGGAGGCGGGCGAAGTCAAGTAACCATTGCCTTCTCAACTCTTAAGAGAATGGGCGAAACCGAGTACCCCAATTCTCTTATCTATCCAGCAAAGGAGCTCTGCACAAGTTCAAAGACTCTTTAAGGATAATGGAAGATAATAGTTGTCAAATCCATACCAATAGTGATCAGTGCTACTAAGAGTAGATTATCCTCTTCATTTTCTAACAAAATGACAATCGAAAGCGGAAGTGATGCAAATATACTTGGAAGTGACAACTAAGTGAAAGAAGAGTCGATGGACAAATTTGGTGGAGGAAAGACCTAAAACTTCAGAAGTTTGCAAGGTGATGCTCGTTAAAGCTCCAACAAGCACCCACCTAGTTCAAGCAGCATAAGACATTTGAGAGACAGGCGCATAATAAGGATGGTCTTTTCCTTCATCTGATGGATCCGTAGGAATCAACAAGGATCAGCACAACTCAGCCAACCCCACACTAGAGTTAGAATCATTGGCGAGTTGAAGTAGTATGGTGAATCAAAAGTTTGACTACTCAACAATAGCAACAGAGTGCAACTAGAAGCCAAGAGGCACATTGCAGCAGAAGCAAAAGATTGAAGACTCAGCGAAGGCGAGGAGTTGTAGTGTTGGCAAAGGCTTCGACGAGGACATCGAAGGAATAAGTGGAAGAGAATGTCATGGACAAAATTCTAAACAAGATATTTGATGTAATAATTATGTATGTCCGTGTCTTTTGGTTCATTCATGCTTTGCACAACATATAGATGGACGGTCGAAGGCTTAACAACCTCATTTTAGTTGGGTTTGGTGGTCAGTTTATACTTGTAAATAAATGTTATGTCATGTGGACACTTGTGAGAGAATTTGGTCTGTAGTGGATCATTTTGACCCTTTGTTGTGCAACCGTTCAGAGCTTATAAAGTCTGTTTATAATTTGCATTGGCTATGAAGTGTTTTCGAAAATATTTGCTTGTAGATCCCGAGTGAGGCGCTTTTTCTAACCTGTTTTCTCTTTTGTAGGTCCTAAGGGACCATGGGAGGTTTCGGGGAGGCTGACCTTTGCGGATGGACACGTAAGGGTACCGCACGACTTAGGCAAAACTAACTAAGTCTGTGATAGTAAGGCCCTAGACATCAACGTAAATAATTTCAAGTGGTTTGAAGAGGATATAGAAGATATTTTAAAAGGTAGTCTATGACTTTTATTACTAAAGCAAGTATCATAATAAGTTTCAATTCTACTTGATTTGAAGGTTGGAAGGGAATAACGAGAAATCAACTATTGTTGAATGAAATATAATGAATAACTAAAGCGACGATACCACACGTCTATTAGAGCAACAACTGAAGAAAGAGTAATTGTTTGGGTGATTTGTGAAGCTTACGGTCATTCATAGATATTATCTTTATTTTGGTCTCGGACCAATAATGCTCGTATACTCAAATGTAAAAAGATCCTTTACAAGAAACAAGTAAAAAAAAATTCAATAAAGATATTATTTTGTTTACAGAATTAAGAAATAAAGATGAGATTTCTTCTAATATAAGGTGTATATAAAATATCATTAAGTGTGAAAGTATTCGTATGTGAATTAAAGTGTTGTAGAACCAATATGAGTAATAGAGATTCTGTTACCTTCACCAATGATGACGTCTTCATTGCCTCCATAGTTGTAAATAGATAAATTATATAAATGAGAGGTGATATAATGAGAAGTGCTAGAATCAATAATCCAATTGATTAGATTAGTAGTTGGAGTAGTCATGATATTTACTTGAGGTCAATTTAGTATGACAAGAGGTGATATAATGAGAAGTGCCTATATTGTTGCAGCTAGTTCTTTATATTCATCTCCTATGCCATTAAGAGTATGAATAATGAATTCTTCATTACTCAGGGGATGACCTATTAAAGCTAGGTCATCTATAATAACTTTTAAATTTTACATATAATCAGTAATAATAATTTCCTCTTGGGTTATTTTTATCAAAGTATATTAAATACTTAACATACAAGAGAGTGATTCTCAAAGGTGATTTGTAACTTGGACTATGACTTATATTCATCTATGTCATATAGTTTTTCAAATGATATCAGTGAGCCACATGCCTAAATTGCTACCGTTAGTTTTTTATTTTCATCTCCTAGGCCATTGAGAGTATGAACAATGACTTCTTCATCACTCAAGAGATGACCTATTAAAGCTAAATCATCTATAATAACTTTTAGATTTTATATATAATCAGCAATAGTACTTTTCATTTTGGTTATTTTCATCCAGGTAGAATAAAGACTTAGCATGCGAGCGTGAGAGTGATTCGTGAAGGTGATTTGTAACTTGGATTATATTTTTACTACAATGTTGTATGAAGAGATTAGTAGTGCTATGTGCCAATAACTAAGGCTTGAATGACTTATAGAATAAGATGATCTCGATGTAACCATATTTTGTGGTTATGATTTATCATTAGGGTTGATTCTTTTGGTACTTCAATATTTTCGGATGGATAATTGAGGGAGCTATCAACATAGTCCTGCAAATCATATTCAAACTGAGCTTACTAAGATATATAGTTACCGCCTTTGGAGAGTTTGAAGGAAATTAAAATTATTACATTAATAAAGGTGAGTCAAATAGGTAGAGAGCAAATATTGTTCCCCAGGGGAATAATCATCGGAGTATTAGATCTAGAAGAGGGAGAAGACATTATGCAATGTCGACGAAGGAGATGGCATGCTAGAGTAGTGGACAATAGCAAAGTTTGGCACGTCAGAGATGGCACATTATGCAATGTCACCGATGGCTTGTGGTGGATCACAGGAAAAGATGATGCTACTGAAGAAGCTGACGGAAGGTAGTCAGGAGGAAGCAGTGCTTGTGTTGCAATGATGGCTAATACTATTGATCTAGGGAGGAGGAAGAATAGTCGGTGTAGCAACGAGGCAGCATATCAGCAAGGAGTCTCAATGCAAATTGTAGACGAGTGAAGGAGTCTTTGCTGGAAAAGAATGAAGGATTGATCAGATCAGACCGCTAGAGAGGGGAATGATTTGTTGTAGATTGTTGGAGGACTGGTCAGATCAGCTAGGTGGATAACCAATCTATCACCAATGGAGAGGGGAACGATCGCCAAAGGCGACAGATTAGATCAGTGCCACCAGAGGACTGATCAAATTATCGAGGTGATGGAGCAGATTTGTTGCATAGATCATGAAGGGGAGATTGCAGCGATCGAGGAGGGCTCTGGCTCCAGCTTTAGCTCTAAGAATGGGTTGTGGGGAGGGTCCAAGAGTAGTAATTGGGAAGGGCTTTGGGAGCAACAATCGAGGAGGAGCAAAGATCAACTCCTGCTTCAGGGAGGGGGGTGTCCGATCTAAGGAAAGATAATAATTGGGAAAGGGGAATGGCTTCAATAGTTGCTGTGGAATAAAATAGAGTAGGCATCTTTGGTCGGCTGATGGGGAAGGGATAAGAGGAGGGAGGAAGAAAAGTCTTTCTCACTTGAAACAAGAGGACTGTGATCCCATGTAGAATAGAAAAATAATTATCGTGAAGAGGAAGAATTTTATTCATTGAGGTGATACATATTTATATAAATTTTGAGAAAAGGATTTCTCTCAATTATACACTCAAATTACCTAATCAAATTAATTATTTAAATATATGATTAATCTTTAAATTATAAATTAATTAAAAATATATAAAAAAATATTAGAATGTTATTCCATACATTATTTTGATCTTGTATCAGATATCACTTAAGCTCTATTGATAGACACGAGAGTTTTTGGTGTCAGGCTAAACCTATGACAAATCAAAATAGAAGACCTACCAGCTAAGGTGGATATTATTATTGTACTACGAGAACTAAAACCCTGCAGAGAGAGAGAGAGAGAGAGAGAGAGAGAGAGAGAGAGAGATTTGTAGGAAAAAGCAGCAGCTGACAACACATCAACTTCAGCTATATATATATCTTGACCTAATCATAGCTATCGAAATGGAACAAGGAAGGAAAGTAGAAGCTTAGAATGTTTGTCAGAAGAAGACAGCAAAAAATAGTTGTAACCTTCTGAGCTCTCTAATTGCTTGACTGCAAACGATTACCCATGACCTCAGAGACGTAATATTTCTGGCCTTTTTTGTTTCTATGGCATTGTGGTGAACTGTGGCATGTCATTCCATGCTGGGATTCCATCCCAATAGCTTGCGTTGATGTTGCAGTTGCTTTTGGTACTACTGTTGGTGCTGCTGTTAATTATACTGGTTGAAGGAGGCATGGCGTAAGAGCTCTCCAGGAACCATGTACTAACGTAAGCATTTGATGATCCACTGCCCTCACAAACATCATCTGTAGGTCTCTCTGCTACTTTAGAAGAGTTAAGCTTCTGCTGGTCCGGACCGTATATGCGACTCTCTTTATGGGCTTCTCCTCCAAGGAGCATGTCCAGCCTCTGCTGCTGAAGCTTCCAATGGAGGTCATTGTTGATGGAGCTCAGGGATTCGACGGATGAAACAATGTTACCGCTGTTAGCAGCAGAGGATGAATTACCGCCGATTTCATTATACGCACCCACAGCAGGCGTGGCAGCAGAAGAGAATGTTGCACTGTGTGATATGTCCCTGAAGGTGATGAACTGGTTGCTGCTGAAGACCCCTGGTGCAGTTGGAGCGTACTGGAGCCTTGAGACAGGGGGCAGACCTATGTGGAAATCCATGGCCGTCGACGTGGGCACTCCATCGAGGAATTTGAGGCTACTGCCTATTTCAGGAATTCCGGAGAAGGAATCCAACGGAAGGAAGGACGACGCCGGAGACTTGGACTTATTGTTCTTGCGGCAGCCGCCACCCACGGGCACGTTCCGGAGTGCGCCGCCTTTGGTCCAGTACCTTCGACAGGTCCTGCAGAAGTGCCGCGGTTGGGACAGGCTGTAGTTGTTGTAGTAGCAGAATTTGGTGTTCGAAGAGTCACACCGCGGGCACTTGAGGCTTTTCTCCGGTGGCCGCACTGTCGAGGTGCTCTTGCAACCACCCGAGCTTTGCAGACCATCAGCCATATCCTTCTTTTGGGGGGTAACGGAGGAACAGTGACCTTTGGAGATGGCGAGGGAAATGGATACGAGGAAGGTGGGTGTCTTGTGGTCGTGCTAGTTTTCCTGCGGCGGAGGGAAAGAGCAAGCCCCCTACTAAACGGCTTCATGCATGCATGGGGATTAATAGGTAGAGGGAGGTTTGCTTGATGCTTGTGAGTGCCATCAAGTGGGAGATCGATCGCAAACTGTTCATCAAGTGGCTCTACAATTAGCTTGAGACAGGTGATATGAACAGAGACTCTTCATGGAGATTTCTTTTGGGAAGGGAGGGGTGCGGGAGAGAGAGAGAGAGAGAGAGTAAAGCACGGGAAGCAGCAGAAGCTGAAGGATCTTAATAAAAGAAAGTGTAAACACAGACTAGGAAGAGAGTGTGAGGTGAGTGGCTAAGAAGAGAAAGGAGTGCAGACATAAAATATCAAGGAGAAAGGAAAGCCATCTGATTCCAACTGACTCTATACAAAAACAAGAGCCATGGTGGGAGTGCACTCTCATACAGATCAAGCTGCCATAAACTTATTCCACTTGCAATTCATTACCCTTCCACTTGATGTGATTCAACTAGAATCTACTGCCTAAGCTATAGTTTCACTGCTGCTTTTTGACCACTATATTTCCCCTCGGCGAACTCCCAACGGTGGGAGGAATCAAAGGTAGGAGCAGACTGCTACACAATGAGCAACAGTGTTAGACCCCATGCATCATGGGAGCTTGCAGATAAATAAAGTTCCTGTCAGGCTTGATAAAGATGATGCTCTGACTACTACTGGGCGGCCACAGCAGCAGTGCAGGCATGCAGCTTTCTCCTCCGAGAACAGAGGTCTTTGTCTCCTCTCTTCTACCCATCTTCTTACACACGTTTAAGAAGACTCGGATCATTAGTAGGAGCACTGTCTGTTCTCCACCTATTCATGTCAACCTTTGCCTCCTAAAATGCTCTTCCATTTTTCTATCATTTGGAATTTGCTGCAGTGACTGCAGGAGGCAAACAGGTACGGAGATCAGAGGGTGACAGGCTATGGAAAGGTAGGGCTTTCCATCTCTCTTCCTACTCGCGCAATCCGAGGAGGGGAGACCCGTGCCTTTCCCTTTCGTCATTTGGATGATATCTTTGGGAATAGGTAGGATCTCAGAGCTCGGCTTTTCCCTTGGCTGACGTCGAACAGGGACGGAGGATCTGCCGCTCAACAGTAGAGCCGATGAAGCTATTTCAGAAACGGCAGTGTACCTCATTCCACCGACACTGCCATCAGCATCGTGTGACCATCAACAATGGCTTGTGCATTAATCCGGGAAGGCCAACAGTGCATGCAATTGGAATGGTAGTGCGCCAATGCCGTGGTGGAGTTGGGAATTGGAAGCTCGTGACTACAGGAGCTGGGATTCTCGTGATGGAAGAGGCCGGAGCTCATCAAACGCATCATCTAACTCATCCACTAATCATCATGCTCCTTCTTATCATGCCATTTGTTGCGTTGGTAGCAGAGAAGGAAAAGGAGAAGCTCCTGCCACACGATCTCAGGGATATAAATGCCATATGGGTGAGCAAGTTGGCGACACAGAGTAAAGGGTGCAAGTGCACGCAGGATCCGAGGGGTTCGTTTATGACAGTGATGGTAAAGATACATAGGACTGACACAACAAGCTGACCTTGCTTCAGGCTTGTTCTTCTTCGCGAAAAGAGCCCCCCAACCATGGCAAGACCCTCTTACAATGAGAGGAAAAACAAAAGAAGAAATTTGGTATACGAACAAATATAAGTAGATTGTAACATATAATGAAATTAAATGAAAATCACAATCAAATAGAATATTAGGATTTACATAGAAAATCCTGGGTAAAAATCACAGGGCAAACAAAAGATAATCCACTATAAGAATAATGAATATACAAATCTCAGAGTATTTTGCATAAAACCCAAACAACAATCTCAAGAGAATAATTGAGATACAAGGATTACGTCACTGTGCATAATATCCAAACTCTCCATAAGGATTTGATAAGATGATAACATTGCTTGGATGATTGAGAAAAGTCTCTCTGCGTTGTTCTTATCTCTGTGTTGTCCTTATCTTCTTCCTTTTCCTTCTCTTATTTTTTCATCTTTTTCTTCTATTTTTTGACTCAAGTTACTGTAATTTTTTGTCTCATTGTTATAGTTTTTCTTCCTATTTTCATAGTCACCATACCCTCCTATTGGATCCAGGGTTAGATTAATGGAGAAGTGGGTTATGGGCTATTAAAGTCCACTAAGGGTTGAACTTGTGGGTTGTCAACTTAACATATAAGAACTGGAACTTTGTGTAGGAGATTTGTGAGTCATTATGATGTGCAACTGGGGCCAAGACTAGTGAAACATGAACATAGGAGCATTGAGTATTGGGGCCAAGCCTTCAATCAAGTTTTACAAGAACCCTAATCCTAATCATAACTTTGGTGAAATTATTTTAATAAATCTATGTAAAAAATAAATATGAAAAAGCTTTTATCAATAGATAATAAAATTATAGATGATTGGATGATTGATTAAAGCTTGATTTTTGATACCTTACTCTTCCATCATACTCTATAAAATGAAACTCGGAGAAGTTTATATTAAAAAGATCAATCCATTGGTAAGATTTAATTTTTTTCATTAGTTTATTGATGATATATTTTTTAAAATAAAAGATAAATGATGAAGGCGAAATTCAAACTTAAGATTTTACAATAAACTATCAAATCTTTATTAACTAAGTTGTCTTGATTGGTGCAATAGGCACTCGGGCCATAGACTTTCTTGATTGATCCCATCCAAGTAATATGAAAAGGATAGGTAAAAAATTTAAGTAATTATTTTATTTACTAAAAATTATTCCTAATAATATTTGATATCCTCTAACTGATTTAAGAGGATTGTGTATAATTTCATTGACCCTGATTAGTGGAAAATATCTAATCTGCCATTATGATTTTTCTTGTACAACAAAAAGGATTTTTCAAGTAAATTGTTATTTTGTGATCTGTGATTTTTTATCTCATTATTTTGATTGTTTATTTGATTGATTTGAGTGCTGCAATTTCTTATAGCTCGATATTTGGTATTAACATATCTTGTTTAAGTTACATAAATAGAAAAAGAATAAAAATCCGAGCGTTTGGTAAAATGAAATTACAAATAGTTCTCACTTATTTGATCAATTAGAAGGTATCAAATATTGTCAAGAATAATTCTTGACTTAAAAAAAAATCACTTATATGATTTTCCTAATAAACCAAGAAAAAAGATCCGATTTCACCGTATAAATAAAAAGAGGAGTCTTCTCAAAGATCAAATTGGTCGTACTACAACAAGATATATCTCCGTCGACGAGTTATAGTTAGGTGTCTAATCGTAGCATCATCTATATCTATGGTAAAAATGAAAAGAGGTGCCATCGGGATGGCATATGTATGTGGTTATACCGCCTAAAGTAAAAAATTCACATTACTGTAGTCATAAAACGGTAGTGGTAGATAAATAACACTTCAAAGAATAACTGAAGTACTATAGATTATTTTACCTTGCGATAAATATAGTGGTGTATTTTTACCCTACAAATTATACTGCAGTAATAAATAATTTATCCTACAGTTAACGAAGACAATATTAAACATATTTAGCCTACAACAAATAATATGCAGCAGTGCAGCAATGGTATTTTTAACTTGCTATCTGAATCAAGATGATAATCTTGTAGGGACATACCAAAAAATTATGAAGATCGAGATTGAGTCAATTATAGAATTAGTCATTGTTTTTTTTCCTTGTTTGTTTCTTGTATATCCAGTTAAGGTGATGGTTTAATTTATTGAAATCGTAATGGTCGTATGGAACTTTGGGTAATTACTTAAAAAATAATATGTTGGGCAATTAAAAAATAATAAAAAAATAATTTATGTTATTGTCGAGATAAGAATATTGAGATGGATAATATAAAGTCATTAGGAAAATGAGAAAGAATGTCTAGAATAGTACGGTATAAAAAACATATAAATGTAATAGTTAGAAGAAACAAAATGATTAATGTTAGTGGTCGAGATAGAGTAAGATATAAAAAAAAAATCTTAACAAAAACTATAAATAAAATTTTAAATACTTTAAACTTAACTAAGAATATAATATTTTTATAAATCTCAAATATAAGGGACTTACGATCTCAAATAATCATACAACACTACCAAACACTTTATATGGTGGGTGTCATACTAAGTCAACCAAAGCTTATGAGTCAAGTCAGAATTTGAATAGTGTGCAGTGAACGCAAAGTTCTTTTATTTTACTTCCAATCAGATTTTATTCTTTCTAAGAGAAAGATTTATATAGTTTAATATTTATTGTCCATATCTATAGATAAAATTAGAAAAAAATATTTTCTCATAATCTCCCTATATGCACTAGAAAGAATTTTAGGAGTGCTCAAAATATTTCCTCATATCTTACTCTTATTAACACCTAATGATATATGATATATTTATGAAAATTAAAACTCTAATTCATAAGGTTTCTTTCCTTCCCAGCAAAATCATTTCCATACTGGGATTCCTTGGAATACTTAGGCTCCAAGAATCCAAAAATATTTTGTAACCCAACAGATGATAGAAGTTGGTTATAGAAGAAGCTGCTAATGATCAAAGATAGGTGCACAGATTTATTAGCTTGGTCATGGCAGGAGGCACTCTCAGTGATTGCAATTCATCAATCATAGACAGTAGGAGATCTGCAACATTCTAAGTTTACCCAATTAGTCATAGATCTGAAGTTTATCCAAAATTTAGCTTCCCATGGCATCATCATCTGTGAATCAAAAAGCTTTACACAATCTCGCAGGTCTTTCTTTTCTGTGGATTTCATCCCATGCACACCTGATACTGAAACTATTAGATACTGCATTGATTGAAGGTTGTATCTGCCATGATGAAGTGGCAGTCATCACCAGGGAGAATGATCATTGTGATGACAACCATGATGACACGAACAATAAAGAAAGAATGTAGCTATTTACAAATCTTGGCTTCTAAGGAATGGCAACAGGATATCTCTTGTGCATATTTCATTCTCTGCAAGGTGATGGCATAAACCCCACTACCATTCTCTGGTTTTGTGGATATAAAAGCACCATCCACTGCATCATTCTCCTTTCATGCTTCCTGGATCGTGGTGACAAAGTTCATCCAGTTGGACTTCCACATGCAAACTATTCCATCCGCTTGAGATGAAAGAACGAAAGGAAGAAAGCAATGTTGGACTTTGCATTCGAATCAAGTACAGATGAGAGATCCATTCAAAAGCTAATGTGGTAGTTGGAAATTTTGGTGGAAAATTAATGAACTTTAACGAAGAATAGTAGAGGAGAATAATAAATACACTCAAAAGTAAAGACTTTCATTCATAACAATCTCATCTTACTTTTGAGACTATTATTCTTGCTTTCACAGTTCATGTTATCAATGCCACTCCAATCTATTTCTTCTATGTCACCTGAGATGACACCTACATGTTCTGAAAGAAAGCATGATAATTAAGTAATCAGAAAGCACTTGCATGAAGCTAGTTTAGGTTTACTGAAAAGCCAACACATCCTTACATGAGATCTCTTGTTTAGTTGGTGGCAAACAATTCCATTAGTTTAGGATGATGGAAGTGGTGGAGACTTGAGAAGGAATGGAAAAGAAGAACCAAGCTAATTAAAAGCTAAACCAACATCAGTAATATAATTTCATGTTTGAAATAAGGATCTCAATGCTCCATGCAATTATTGTGATTAATTTTTTTGTTGGACTTTGGTGAATGGCATATGTCTACAACTCTTTAAATTAGTGGAGAGAGCAAGTACTAGTTTCCAAACTAAATTAATGATTATAATTCAATTATGTCTTTGTCTCTTTGGGACCTCATATTATTTCAATTGCCAATGATGGCTTGGTTGGAGCAATGTCACTTTCAGAGCTGCATTTTGATTTGAAAGAAAAGACATTTATGCTTTCTACTTCCATTTTGTCCCCATGGGCTATGGCTTTTGATGTGAGTGGCATTGTGAAGCCACTAAAATTAAACTACTACACTGCTGCAAAAATAAAAGAAATTAGTATAGAATAAACCTAATTCAATCTAATTTATTGGATCAAACAACAATAATGAATACTTTTTTCATTATTAAGTTTTGTATAAGACAATATCCTTAATTAAATCAATAATGTTTAGATTTTCATTTGTAGATATTATCATTATAATCTTTCCACATCTCCTACATCTACTTATACTAAAACTACTAATTGCCCCATCCTATTTAACTACAAGATCTATAGACCTTGTTAAAACATATTTCTTCTTTATTTTATTTTGCTATTATAGATATATTTAATTGTAAATTTATTGGATGTAGACACTAAAAATCCATGCATTGATGTAGTTATTGTCCTATTGGAGAAAGAAAAAAAAGGTAAAAAGAAAGAATTGATTAAAGTCAGTAGGAGTGTCACTCTTTAGATCTTGTTTTGATGATCGATAGTGATCATGGCAATTACATACATTCTATTTATGTTGTGTATGACTTGGCAATATCCATGCTCAAGCTTAATGTTGATGCTACATTTCTCTTTCTCCTTATTCTTGCTTAATTAACGAAGGAGCTCAAGAAATGTCATAGAGATTGATGGTAATGCACACCTAACATTCAACATATCTGACAAATTAGTCTTGCAAACTTCATCCCATGTATAGTGATGATAGCAACTATTTAATTTAGCATTTCTTTCTTTTCTATCTCTTAAGAAGAACCATTAATATGCTTCTATGGTCGATCTATTATCTAAATGCATGGACTTTAATAAATATAATCGTAGCAAAAGGTTCCTTTTTCATTGCATAAATGCCGCATTAAAATTAACAAAATGCAAATATCTTTTTTTTCCCTTTAAAATGTCTATATGCATAACAAGATTTATTTTAAATGTTATTATGATATCAAAAACTGTCCATTGTGATATAAAGTAATAAATGATCAATGTGCATAAAACATCCCCGATAAATTCGTATAATTAAAACAAAATTATAAATGCACCTCTCCATAATTTAACCCACGTCAAAAAACTTCGAGATGAAAATGTTTTTAATGTAACAATTAAAGGTTAGCATAATGTCAATGGTAATACCATATAAAGTGATAAATGATCAATGTGTATAAAACATCCCCGATAAATTCGTATAATTAAAGTAAAATTACAAATGCACCTCTCCATAATTTAACCCATGCCAAAAAACTTTGAGATAAAAACGTTTTTATGAAGAATTAAAGGTTAGCATAATGTGAATGGTAATGTCCACTGTGATATAAATTAATAAATGATCAATGTGCATAAACACCCCATAAAATTAAAATAAAATTACAAATGCACCTCTCCATAATTTAACCCACACCAAAAAACTTTGAGATGAAAATGCTTTTATGTAAGAATTAATTATATGGTATTAAACAAGTGGTCTAAGGAAAAAAAAAAAGAATATATTACATTTTCTCGTCGATAGGACTAACAACTAAACGAAGTTTTGTTTGTCTTGGTATGCTCCTCCTCCTACTAATAAAAAAGAAATATTTTCAATTCAATACCTAAAAAAGGTAAATATATAATTAATTTGTATGCATATACATATGAAAAAAAATAAAAAAATACATTGATTTTAGCTAATGATAAGCCAAGAATATTTGCATCAATATCATTACATTTAAGTTAGGCCTAAAAAATTTAAAATTCTTAGGTAAAATAATATCCATAAATAAAAAAAAGATAAAAAAAAGAATATTTATTTTTTTTTTAAATGATCAATCTCTTTGATTACTAAGATTCACTTAATACAAATAAAATAAAAATATTGTTTATGTGAAGTTAATGCATAGAAAGGATATATAGCCTTTCATAAACTACATTAAAAGTCAATAATTGACCATCCATGATCAGTCTCGTTTTGCCATCACCCATTATTTGATTTCATAAGAGTATATATGCAACAGAAGTAAAATAAGTATATCTTACATTTTCTATCTAAAATTGTCAAGCAATGTTCCCAAACATACGAAAAATAAATAATGTCCAAGCAAACTATTATCCTTATCCAAAGAAGCTATCTCTTGTATGTCGCATCATAATATGAAATTTATGAATGTGGATCCAAATTAATACATATGATATATATATAATCGATGCAAATTCATGGAATGAAAAGAGGTGCATATTTACTTTGTCAAAAAAATTTCAATTATATTTGAGCAAATGTTTCATTAGCAAAAAGGATGGCTTCATTATTAATGGAAATAGCTAACCAAATCCTACCGTTAATGGTGGCCGAGACAACAGTGCTCGCGCGACCGAGCGTCGACTTGCCAATGGGAGACCGTGCTTTGTGTGTTTGGTCGCTGGGCGAAAACACATAATCCCAACTTATGAATCCAAACCAATGGATAACTGCCACGTACTATTCTTAGTCCTTCTACCCTATTTACCTTCCCCTCTTTATGCTCCTATTTTCTTTAATATATATATATATATATATATATATACATAGATTTACACATCTATCTATCTATCTGTTAGCGTGTATATAATAATAAAACAATACATGCTTTCTCCTCCTGTCGTTGTTTAAGAGTTTCTTCTCTTTCTTCTCTCGCTCTCAATCGCCTCCTACTCTGGATCCGATCTTGGAGGACCCCCCTCCACTCCGACGACGGCGATGGCATCAGCGCTCACATGAGCCGCATCTCCGAGGACTCGCTGATCTCTTCGAGGAATTCTCCGGCGGCGTCGTTGCTTCTCCGGCGCGGGAGGAGCCTCGTCAGCGGAGGGCGGGTGTCGGCGGAGGGGGACGGCTTGGAGCTGGATCTTTTCTCCAGGAGCCGCATCGCTGGCCCTCCGATCGGATCTGCCTCCGGATCCGACGTCCAGGAAGGTCCCGGCTGTTGTTCTAGTTGAATTTGTTGCTTTTCCCTTCTCGTCGCTGCGTTTGCCGATTCATCTTTTTTCTGCTGGTTGTGGCCCTAGGATCTAACAAATTTGTTGGGGAAGCCAAGATTGGGAGGATCGGGATGGATGACTTGCTGGATGCCGACATCGGGAAGCACGATTACGATTGGTAAATATTGCAATTTGAAGCTTTTTCTAGATTCTTGGTAAGGTTTTGTAAGATTCCTGAATCATTGATGTCAAAAGCCGTGTTTTCACTGTTAGGAGTTTAAGCCGCCATTAGTTGTCAACTTTGGTGTATGTTTTTTGGTGAGTTGGATGTTTTAGATATATCCCCAAGTTGACATATTTAGAAACTAGTTATTACTGGTGCTGTTTCAAATAAAGATTTACTAAAGGTCAACAACATCGATAGGGTGTGAAAAATGCAACCTTTGGTAATTTTCAACCATCTGAACTACCATGCTCATTCGGGAAGGCAATGTTGAGTATTTCCTGATTGGATCCAGGACAGTGTGATTTAAGTACAAGCGTTTATAACATAATATCAGATGCTCAAAAAGGATCATGTTGAGATTTCTTCAGATATTTTGACAGAAAAATGACAGTGAAAGAATGAAGATCATAATTCTGAGTTCATGATGTTAAATTGTTATGTAGGAGCATTCTCCCTTTACTGATAATGTCCTATACTATGTCTTTTCAGTGTTGGACAAGGAAGTTGCGAAACTGGCATATTAAACCCTGCATGTCTTCAATGAGAATGCTTTCAGTTAGGCATGACTAGGAACCATCAAATGAGTACAACACATCCAATATTTACCAAGATTTCATCAGATGGAAAATACAATTTCTCCAAAAGACAATTGGAATAGATGTGTAAATCACAATCTTAATATTGTATATGAGCTCTATGTGGGTGAATTTTTGAAAGGTCCATTGCATACAGTGTAATCTTCTCAGCAATAATTTGAGCCACTATTGGTGGTAACTAAAAAATGTATTTTTCTTCCTAGGAAATGAAATCAAATATGCATGATTTCAGGGATTTCTTGTGTTCTTGTATCATCCTATGCTAGTTTGTATTTCACCTATTTCCAAATGTCCAGACTTTAGATGAAACTAAATTGTGCAGTACTCCAATGTTTCTTAGTATATTAAATATTGATCTTAAAGAGCTACGTACCTTTTTATCCATCTCTAAACTAAGTTTTCTTTGCAGTTCTATCTTTACATAGTGAACAGAATTACAGCCCTTCTTGTGGCTATAACTAGTCTAAAAAAAGAAAAAAAGGATTCTGTGTTTAACATTGTATCCAATAAGGTGTATGAGGCACTTATAACCTAGCAAAGCTGAATTACTTGCACTTAGCATGATCAGTTGTGCATGTTATAAACATATTTGAGTTTAAGAAATATTCATCTTCACTTTAGCAACTGTAATTTCTCCTGTCATTAAGATATTGATGCTGCTAGAACTAAAATTCTGTATTCTTTCTTTTCTTTGCATCACAAGTTGACTATTTTTTATTGACATCATTAATGAAGTTTGAAGCTGATTACTTTTCAATTCAAATTAACTGTTAACAGGCTTCTAACTCCCCCTGGAACACCTCAGGCTGCTTCATTGGTTTCTAGTGAGAGTCAGTTACCTACTGTGGCACCTAAGCGTAGTTCTACTGCTAGATCATCCTCAACTACAAGAGCATCTAGGGTTTGTATATTCTACTGTGGCATTTACTATTTCAGTGACATTCTTCATATATTCTTCGTAGAAGTTTCTTAGTCAAAATGTTGTTCATCCTTTAATACCATAAAGCTGATATGATTTGAGCATGTTATTCTTTTAATATGCCAATTTTTTTGTTGAATCTAATTAGATGATTGGTGAACCTCAATGTTTATGACCAAAACTGGAAAATTTCTATGTCGTGAAAAGTTCAGAGCACTCATGTCTCAGTACTAACCTTCATCCTAACGCTCATTTCCTTAACAAATGTTGAACTTCATGCTTACCTGCTTGTTTGGACCAGCATCTAAGATTTATTAGATTAATAATTATAATCTCTTGTAAACTCTTCACTTATTTGGATTCATATGCGTAATTTTATGATTTCTTGGACCATGTAGCTTGCCTCAAATAGTTGAGACATTATAGTTTCTTATTGTTATTATTGATTGCATATGCACAAATTACCGGAGAATAATTCTCCAAACTTAGTGGTCTTCATAATGGTTATTTAACATGCAAGTAGCCTAAAGAGGAGGCCTTTACATGCAATTAATCTATTTAGGCAAGGCTCTTGGGATGCTACAATACCTAATAAGATGGTTAAAAATTGGAGCACTATATATATTGCTGTTAGTTTCTGAGTAATACAAGTCATTTTTATTTAATTTCTATTCAGGATATGGTTTGAAAGCATACCTTTCATTTTGTTAAAGTAAACTTACTATTACTCATCTTAATTGGATTGAGTTTCTTTATATGATGACACATATTTGACTTGCTATTTAGTTATTGAAAGTAGAAAGTTTCATTGCACAATGTATCAATGAGTTTTCTTATAAGAGGCTCATTTTTTTACTTCTACTATCATTTTATTTTTAGTTGTATTGGAATCCGTATATTTTCCTAGGGGAACCTTTCTGATAGGGTAGGAATCCAACAAGTATCTCATATATTCTTGAAAAAATAAAGAAAGTCTTAACTTGAGACAAAATTTTATTATAGAAAAAACTCGTAGAGCTAGAATCAATGCATTGATTTTCTCTGCAATCATTTTGCATCATGTGCTTTTTATGATGGATACCAGTGCACAAAATCCCTTGATCCATTTGTTGTTTGTATATATAAAATGCTAGCACAAGGGGGTCTTGATAATGCATCTCACTCTTCTATCTGCTGTGCAGCTTTCTGTTTCTCAAACGGAGAATGGCCATTCTGTAAGACCTGCTAGAAGTAGTTCGGTCACTCGTGCTTCTGTCTCATCTAGCTATGTATCTAATAACAATCGAACCTCAGTCCTCAATACTAGCTCTGCTTCGGTCACCTCAAGGCCATCAACCCCAAGCAAGAGACCAGTTACCCCTTCAGCTGCAAAGTCATTGACCCCAGCCTCTCGTCCTGTGCCGATGCGTTCATCCACTCCTCAAAAAACCCGACCAACCTCTGTCTCTCCGGGTCTTAAATCTGAACCATCACAGAATTCTAGGCCTGCAACTCCAACCTCTAGATCTCAAATTTCTACCAATGTAAACTCAAACTCTAGTTCCATAATAGCACGTTCGACTTCCCGGCCATCAACGCCCACTCGTCAGCCCATTGCTCGAACAACAACACCAGCCTCGACTGTAGGGCGGTCCCCATCTGTTGGGCGTTTGCCAGTTAGCAATGGTCGAGTTCCACATTCAACATCTTCTTCTCGCCCTAGCTCCCCTAATCCACGGCCTCGGGCTCCAGTAAATTCAGCATCTTCTTCTCGTCCGAGCTCTCCAAATCCACGGCCTCGGGCTCCAGTAAATTCAGTATCTTCATCTCGTCCCAGCTCCCCAAATCCACGGCCTAGGGCTCCAGTGCGGCCAATTAATCTCCCAGATTTTCCCAATGATGTGCCACCAAACCTAAGGACAAAGTTGCCTGAGCGTCCTCTATCTGCTGGCAGGACACGTCCAGGAATGGCACTTACCATCCGAGCTAGTTCGAATTCTGAACCAGTGGTTCCTTCTGTTACAAACCGGAGGCTATCTTTACCAATTATTTCTCGGAGCAAGTTCCCAGAAAATCCACCAAAAGCTCCTCTACATAGCAATGGACACTATGCTAATTCATCTGATAACCAAAAGCCTGTGGGTTCTGAAGCTGGACCTCGCAGGAATATTAAACCGGTTTCCTCTACAGAGAACACCGGATTTGGAAGAACAATCTCAAAGAAGTCACTCGACATGGCTATTAAGCATATGGTATGCTCCAGTTATTTTTATGCATGCAGAAATTTGAATTAAGCATTTAAGTTTCCTGCAAAAGAGTTTCTGTTTCCTGCTTTGTCTGCAATGAGCTAAAGCGGGATAATGACATAGTTCATAGATGCTTAATATATAGTAGATCAAACTTCTGAGGTCTTCTTTATGTGTGGGTGTAGGACATTCGACAAAGCTTGGGGGGCATTCGGGGTGCATCAATCTTTCCTCATAGTATCCGGTCTGCAGTTCCCAAAGGTCGAACTGCTCGAGTGTCAGAGACCATTGTTCCTGTCACTAATGATGAAATCCTTGCCGAAAATGGTAGTTATGATGGAACCTCTGGGGACTTCAATGGAGGCGTATTGTATAACATGAACACTAGTACCAAGTCTCCAGACAGGGAAAACCTTATGAGAAGGGAGAGAATGAATGACATAGATCTATATGGTAGCTACAGGTACGATGCGATGCTGACAAAAGAGGACTTAAAGAATGCAAGCTGGCTTCTAAGTGCCGATGATAAATCTGATCAAGGCTCTCTGTTTGATCACCGATTTGAGCCTCTTCCGGAACCTTTTTGATCCTCTATAACAGTTTGGTTCTTGTTCTCTGTGCTCCGTGCATTTGTGATGGTTGATTGGTGATATGCTGTTCTGTTGTTTGGTAACCCATGTTTTTATCAAAGGCTTGTTTCTCTTTATTACTAGAGGCTGTTGATGTGGATATATGTTTTATCCAATTGATATTAACAGATCAAAATACCTGATCCAATCCACAATGTAATACATATTCCATTTTGGTTCCTAAGACTGATGTTATTGTCAAACATTGGTTTTATTGTAATGGCTAATTTAGTAGACTGGTGACAGTTTCAGTGTGCCATGTAGAACCTGTTTCATCGTAGCTAGCAGAGTCTTTATACATATATATATATTGGTGATGTAATAGTAACAATATAGATATGTAAAAACATCCACTTGTTTTCACTTCTGGTCACTTCCATTGATTAGGTTGTCCCCAGGAATTCAAATACTTCACCACAACTCCCTAAGGTCAAGCAAAGACTATATTATACCTACTTATGTTACTTATCACATCTTATCATGAACATCAATAATGCCCACATTTTGTAAGTGTTAGAAGAATCATTATTGAGATCAAAATTCATAGGATGAGTTGATTCCTGATTGAAAGTTGAAACAAATGCCATCTCTCTCTCTCTCTCTCTCTCTCTCTCTTTCTTTTATTTTTTTTCACAACCACAGGAGTTAAGAATAAGGCCATTCCCAATATGAATGCAATGGATCCATATTGTACTTCTCAGTTCTTAATCACTGCCGTATAATACTACTAATCACTGCATGGAAATTAGGTTTTCCTCCTTGGTAGGGCTGAATTGAATTATTACTATTCCTTTGACAGGAGTGAGGTGAAAAGATGTCGCCAGTTCTGTTCTTATGGTATCTATCTATTATCCAATATGAATGCGTTGTTGATGAAGTGTGTAATAAATGCTTCCTATCAATTACCCAACAGGGATGAACATGTAACTACTTTGTGCATTTCTTCACAAGGATTTAAACTTCAACTGGAAGAAGAGAAATTTTATATTGTCCAGAAGGTCAAGTTTTGGTCAACATGTGGTGTTCATGCAAGTGATACACACAATGAAATTTATTTTTGCTAGAACAATTAAGTAGGAAAACTTGGGAAATCCTGTGTGTTGTTGATCAGTGGAGCACAGAAAAAGAATGATTATTATTTCCCGCATGCTTCAACCAATTTCTTCCATAATTTATATATTATTTCTTCCTATAATCGTAGCACTATCATATGAATATTTTATCCTTGGTTATCAAATTATTCAAAAATTGAAGTTAATTGATAAGACCGAGCTATTCATTTTTATCATTAGTACTCCCCCTATTGAGGTGGTCGAATATAAAATTTATTTTAAGCTTATTTTTATGTTAAATTTTAAGAGTCTATCAATCCATTAAAAAGCTTAACTCAAATAGAAAGAGATATGATATGTTCATTTATATTCTTAATATCCCCCAAACCCATCAATCTCTTGCAAAAACAAATTATGCTTGCGACAGCATATAAAAAAGTTCTCCCTTTTTATGAACTAAAATACTCGGTTTTCAAAATTAATATTTTTTGTTATTTATTTTTATTTCTCTAATTTTGTAGGATTTAGCATTATTGTGCAATAAAGTAGTATGAGTTTAACAAGAAGCAAAACACATTATCTTAATGCCTTCAAACCTTTGCTTGACAAGAGAGCAAACTCTCATATCTACTGCTACTATATACCATCAACTTTCTTCTCTTTTCCCCCACCCCACTCCCCCCACCTCTCTCTCTCTCTCTCTCTCTCTCTCTCCCTCTCTCTCTCTCTCTCTTACACTCTACTTCAATGTGCCATCACAAGTGACTCTTCTTTCTTTTTTCTCCTGAAGTATTCTATAACTCTTTGCCACTTGCTCAAAGTATGGAGATTAACTGAGTTCACTGACAATGACCCCATGGAAAGATATCACAAAAGGAAGCAGCAGCAGCTCATGTGACCAAGTTTTCATGGGAGTTGTCCTACAGTATCAAGGACCACTACTAGCTTGTTGCTACCTACACTGGCTAATATATGCCATTAGGTCTAAGGCAGTTCAGGATTTAAAGATTACACTACCTTGTATTGTCTCTGCATGGTACATTTTTAGAGAAAATTTCATTTCACATCCTTTTTTTGCAATATTATGTTGATAATTGCATTTTTCTTCTCATGTTAATATATTCAAAAGTCAATATTCTCTTGGAATAAATGTATCTTATTATTCAGGGTTTCATCTACCAAATGAACATTTCATTACATCTAATGAAAGGTAAAGAAAAAAAAAAAAGGAAACAAGAGTGTTGGTATGGTTTTAACATTGACATGTCATGAACAAGCTCAGGAAATGATCCCATGTTGTTGAAGCTTTACACTCACTAAAATTGAAACAAGGATTGAGGCAGTTGGCAAAACAATTGCTACAAAATGACATGAAGTGTGGACCAGCTTGGTTGGAAGGGTACATGCAACAACTAGCAAAAAAGATGACTCAGTGCAAATGGTAAAACTTGTGTAAGTTAGGGCTCCCTTACTCTTCAAAGCTTCCATATGTAGTTCTCAGATTAGACCACAAAACCATGTTTGCAAGCATGAAACAATCCCTTTAGTATCAAGTATTCTAGTTCAACTCAGATTGATTCATTCATGTTTTGGAAAGTGTCACTGGCATCAGGTGAATGTATATTCTCACCTTTGTATTGCAGCACATGTTCTCTACCCTACAACAGTATAGCATTCATTTGATGAAGTTAATGTTAGTAAATGAGCTGAAATTGTTTGGTATGATGAGTAATTCTTTTGCCCCCATATGATCATGTCCATGAGTGAGTCAGGAGTTGCAAGCCGAGGGAACTAAAGTATGTGTACCTACCTCTTCTGCCAGTGCCCTAACTCCAAAGCATATACACCTCAGTCAAAAGCTCATAAATATCCTCTGTGTGTTTGAGTTGTCAGAGGAAATCTTCCAGAACAGCTGGAGATTTATCTCTCCCTCACATAGTTAAACTTGACAGAATTCACCTAGGAGATGTTGAGCACAGATAAAAGGTTTGGACACCGTATTTCTCTTCCTACCATGAGGAGAATAATAAGTGGACTCAAAGAAAAAAGAAGATTAACTATCATCCTCAACTTTTGCATGAAATGGTAAGTTGTAGCACTCTCTCCTTTTCTCTTCATCTTAGTAGAAAGCTAAGTGACCTATAGTACTTGATGTTTAATTCATATCGGTGAGGTAGCTCAATATAATTAAGCAAGCGACTATAAGAAACATATTTTTCGCTAGCAACTCTACTTATTATCGACTCGACTCTTATTACTTTAGACAGTTAAAGACATCCATTTCAAAGAGATTGCTAGGATTCATGGTGCTTGTTTCTTCTCATCTTCTCGATACCAATAAGATCTAAAAAAGACTAAAATTATTGTACTAAAGGAACATGCATTTTTCTTATTATGGAGCCATGAAAACCCCCAACATCAAATACTTTTCGTTTGCAAATAGTGAATAGGGGGCTTTTGGGGGATGGGGTTGGCCATTGTCATATGTATCAACACAAAATCCAGGTCTGTCCTTGAAGCAACATCCATAGTCTAACCTTCATATGTATTAGCACAAAATCCAGGTCTGTCTTTAAAGCAATATGCTCAAAAGCACAGCCATTGTCACATGCCCAACTCAAGTTCTAACCTTCATCTTCTTTATGCAAGCAACTTGTTTCACAGTCCAATGTCTAAAGCAAGGGCTTTGGACTTCATCTTCTCCTACTCGCAACGTCATACACTGTAATAAGCTAAAATATAAACTTCATCTATTTTTTTGCAAAAGCATATGTGAAAACAGTACATCTTACCGAAAGATAAGAAATCCAAGTATCATCACTGGTAAATGAACATAATCACCACCATTTGCTTTATCATCAGCTCCTAAACCTAACTCATATAAATCACTTAACTCTCTCTCTCCGATATCAGTGGTCACAACGCCATCAAGATTCCCTACTGGCCATTGACTTCCTTTAGCTGCACAGTGTTTAGAAAAAGCCAACGCAGCTTCTGCTTGCCTACTCCAATTCTCCACTGTAGCATCACTAGGATTCAAAAGGATACATCCAAACACACACAAGATCTCAACATCTAATAACAAGACCTATGCTTGACCTGCCCATGTAATCTTTTCGACTCTCTCTCTTCTCTCTCTCTCTCTCTCTTTTGGTTTGAGGTACAAAGAATCCTCTTAGCCTTTTAGCCAATGAAGCCAAATGGATGGGATCATTTCCTCTCGTTTTGCGCACAAAAATGTGTCGGTCATCATCTCACTTGTGGGTGATGTGTTAGATGTCATTTCTTCAAGCCCCCAACCAATGATGGGTTGTACTCGTACTATGAGCTTCTATCTATTCCAAGATGCAGCTGGACCCATTCAAATTGACGGTCATGATCACCTCAGTGATGGTAGTCGCCCATCTGATGGCCCTTGCTTCGCTTCTCCATCACGCTTGATGCACGTGACACTCGAGCATGCCAAAATGGTAATTTTGTTATATGACGAGGGCCTTTCTGTAAAGCTGCCCCTTTTAATACCCTTCTTCCCCTTGTGCAAGGAGTTCGCCGAGACTGAGCAGCTCCGATTCGTGCTCTAATGGCGGACTCGGTTGCTTGAGGAGTCAATACAGCGAGCTGGTAAGAGAGGATTTCGTGGCGGGGGAGCTACATGGGTGGGATTTTGATCCTGGTGTTTGGTTTCTGCTCGACATCTTTTCGTTCGGCTTCAATGACTGTTGAGAAGCCTTAAAAATCTCTGTTTTAGACGAGCGCCGTGGGTTCTACGGTTCTTGGTCTATTTTTTGGAGGTTTCTGTGGAGGTTTTGGCAAGAACCATAGTTTCTTGCTTCGGTTGGACGCTTGCGTCGCATTACGGTGGAGAACATTGATTGTGGAGGAACGATACTGCGCTGGTCGGGCCAAAGTTTGGATCTTTAGTAGTGTGAGCTGCAAAGGTTTTCTTGGTATGTTGCAATTCAATGTTTAGCATCCTTCGCTGTCTTCTTTCTTCGAATGTGTCTCATACGTCTGCAACTCTTCCTGCAGGTTCTTGCAGATTTCAGGTGCTCCAATGGTGATTCCTCCGAGAACTGGTTAAGGGAAGTAAACTCATGCCCAGATTCTCCGCTTTGAATCAGGTGAGAGAGTAGAAGGTTGGACTTGAAGTCCTTTTTTTCTAAATAAAGAATTTTGCTTTACTAAGCTTATCCTTTTGCAATGCCTGTCACTCTCTGGTAGTTTCTCTTTGTCCTTTTAATGGGCGAGTCTAACATGCGCCAGGGTGGCCCATGTTACCGCATCCATGGGTTGGGGCAGTCCCCCGCTTGCTCCATTGCTAACTCCAAGCTCTTTTTCCTTTTGTTGGTAAGAAAAGGAAAAGAGAAAAAGATGAATGTGCCTCTGCCTTCGATCTATAATGACTTTGTAGCAGTTGTGGGTGATTCTTTTGTCAAGCAGAGTTTAGTAGGACTACACTTCACTGGGAGTTGACCACTCTTTTGCTTCAGTGCTTGCTGGAGGTTTGCTCCTCATTTTCTTATTGCATGCTGTTGAAATTTCTTTGGCTCAAGCACTCTAATTTGCTTTGTAAAGGAAATTCGATGTTTTCTTTTTGTGGCTTTTTCTTCACCTTTTCGGAGAATCCTGGTCTTTTCTTTGTGAAGGAATTTAATTCTTAATATTTGAAAATAATGCAGCTGCCCCTTTAGTGGTTAGTAAATTAGTGCAAGTATAACAGCTTAATTAAGAAATATAAGAGAAGCAGAGATAAAAAATGCATCCTTCTTGAAGGCTACTGCAGTTTGAAATTGTCGCCCGCCTTGCAGTTATTAGGATATAAGTAGTTGAACTTTTAAGAAAAAATTTAAAAGCAAATTAACCTTGTGTTTATAGAGGGAAGTAGGACCTTGGGATGTTGAGAGCACCACTACCTAGCAAGTATCGGGGAACAAGTAGTTGAGCATTGCGTTTATATAGTTAGTATTTTGGAATTTTGCGCAGACTGTAAAAAAGACTTACGGAAAACATGGATAGCTAGATCATTGATATAGTGTACAATCCTCACTTCTGTAGTGGTTGGCAAATTAATATGTAAAATCATATACTTTTATGGACTTGTTATTACCTTTGATGAATTCCATCACATTTTTTCTTCTGACTTAATATGTTATTGCTCTTTATTTCTTCTGTTTGCAGTACAGCAGGAATGAGGATCTGCAAATAGTTTCTTGAGATTACCATTAACGTCTGTTTGGTGTCATCACCTTCAATTAGCTATGGGTTTCCAGATGGTGTTGTTGATTCCTTTGAATATACTCGTGCTATGTCTCCAAGCTTTAGCAATTGGTAACTTGACTTCTGATATGCAAGCCCTCCTTAAATTTGCTGCATCTATCCCTCATGGCCGGAAACTTAACTGGAGTTCTCGGACCTCAGTCTGCTCCTCTTGGGTTGGTGTCACATGTACACCAGATCAAACCCGTGTACGAAGCCTCCGTTTGCCAGGGGTTGGGCTTCTTGGCCAAGTCCCTACTGACTCACTTGGTAAGCTTGATGCCCTTGAAGTCTTGAGTCTCCGGTCCAATCGTCTTGTAGCAGATCTCTCTCCTGATGTCCCATCAATTCCTTCTCTGCATTCTTTGTATCTTCAGCACAACAAATTATCTGGAAATATACCTTCCTCTCTCTCTTCCAAACTCACATTCCTGGACCTCTCCTATAACTCTTTCATGGGAGAAATTCCTTTGTCAATTCAAAATCTTACCCAACTTACTGCATTGTATCTCGAGAACAATTCTCTTTCTGGACCCATCCCTGACCTTCAACTTCCCAAGCTAAGACATCTAAATCTGAGCTTCAATAACCTTAGTGGTCCCATACCAGTATCTCTCAAGAAGTTCCCTGCGGAATGTTTCTTGGGGAATCCTTCCCTCTGTGGAACTCCTCTAGCACAATGCTTTGCAGTTCCTCCGTCACCCATATCGCCCGCACCAGTACTACCTACAAAGCCCAAAAGAAGCTTTTGGAAAAAGCTAGGTACAAGGATCATAATAGCAATTGCTGCTGGAGGATCAAGCCTTCTATTTCTGTTGGTGATTGTGATCCTGGTATGCATTTCAAAGAAAAAGAGTAGGGAAGGTAGTGGTACACCGAAAGGAAAGGGCTCTGTTGGTGGAAGGGCTGAGAAACCTGAGGAATACAGCAGTAGTGCTCCAGAGGCAGAGAAGAATAAGTTGGTTTTCTTTGAAGGGTGTACTTACAATTTTGACTTAGAAGATCTGTTAAGAGCTTCTGCTGAAGTTCTTGGGAAAGGAAGTTATGGAACAACATATAAAGCTGTTCTAGAAGATAGTGTAACTGTGGTAGTGAAGAGGTTGAAGGAGGTAGTGTTGGGAAAGAGAGAGTTTGAGCAGCAGATGGAAATAATCGGAAGGGTTGGACAACACCAAAATGTGATGCCATTTCGTTCTTATTACTACTCCAAGGATGAGAAGCTTTTGGTGTATGACTATGCCCCTTCTGGGACCTTCTCTACCCTCTTGCATGGTATAACTTTCAAAACTCTGCTTTGCTACTCTCAAACAAGGTTGTTTGTTTAAGTGAAAAACTTTCTTTGAAACAATGCTGTGTTTTAAAGTTATCTTGATACTGTTAGCCAATTCTATATCGTGACTTGCAGTCAGTGATAACATGAGATTCAAATATTCCTGCATGGCTAAAATATTAGAAGTCAGGATTGGTGTATACCAAATGTTGAACCATCACCTATGAGCTGTAGTTCTTGAGTTGAACTGGTGTCTAATTTCTATGTCGATGCCCATGCCAACTGGTGTTTCAGCTCTCTAAAATAAAACCTAGATAATTACTTTAAAAATCATTATGAATAATTCACCTAGTCAAACATGCAGGTCATAGAGTCATGGATTCAAATAATAAACTACTATGTTTATAAAGACTCCCTGATAAGCTATTTCCACAGAAATTATTTTCAACACACTAATCATAACATGTGTGGATATTTTGGACAATATGAGGCTGGATGGTCGTCTGCACCATGTGCATATATGCCCTTCAGCTTTGTTTGCCAACAAGCTTGAAAAAGAACTACTTTTTTTAATGGTAAATCGAGCTTCTTTTTCATTAAATTTTTTGGACTATTATAGTTAAGTTATTATTCAATACATCTACTGGCATTTTATATGTGCTACTCTATTTGGTGTCTTCCTCTGCATTTGGAATGGTTATAAAATAGTTGACAAAATGCATCTTGAAATGCAAAAACAAAGTGACGAAATTCCATTGTGGAGATCATATAATTTTTACTTAGTAATATGGTCAGGGCTACTTTCTTTTACATAATTGTTAGGTTCCAGCATAGAGAAATGACTCGCTATTTGGCTATTTTATATTAGATCTCCTGGAACATGACCAAATAATATTATTCGGAAAGCTTAGTAGTCAGACGTATAATTCAAGACAATGTTCTGCTGGTGTAAATGTCTTAAAGATCTGTACTAGTACCATTATAAGGAACAGACACTTTTAAGCACAATCGGATCCAAGATGAATTAATTTCACTTTTAAGTTACAGAAATTTAAATTGCTTATGTTGTGCTTCAATACAAAGGTACATCCCAGGAAAATCTGACATACACTTGGATGTTTTTTAGTGGATGCTGCATTATTTCATCTTTAATATTATCATCTAAGGTATCAAAATTTATACATATGTAATATTTGGAATAAAATATAAGAAAATAAATGATAGGAAATCTAAGACAGTTCGTAGTTGCTAGGGAATGTTAGACAGTTGTTTTGGCCGGATGGAACAAGTGGCACGGACTTAGAATGTAAAACACACATCCAAACCAATGAGAATAAATTTGTATAGGAACTCGTGTACCATATTCTTGCTCCATGATGTGTTCCTATTCTTGTTGTTCAATTCATTCAAGCCATGTCATTAGGATATCTTCTAGTGTAATTTATTTATTGAAGCTTCCTTTTATACTGAATTTCTATGAATTTTCTCTTCTTGCATCATTCCATATAAAATGAAACTTACCAAAATGATGCTATCAGCATTGGAGTTTGAATTAACAAATTTCCTGTCCTAAAATAAATATATCTGAACTCTAATCTGCAGGTGGTAAAGGTGCTGGGAGAACTCCCTTGGACTGGGACACCAGGGTAAAGATTTCACTAGGCGTGGCACGTGGAATTGCCCACCTTCATTCTCAAGGTGGTGGAAGATTCATCCATGGCAACATCAAATCCTCCAATGTCCTCCTGACTCAGGAACTCGATGCTTGTGTCTCCGAGTTCGGTCTCGCCCCACTCATGAGCTCTGCAGCAACCCCATCAAGAGTTGTGGGCTACCGTGCACCTGAAGTCATAGAGCACCGAAAATCGACCCAGAAGTCTGATGTCTACAGCTTTGGAGTCTTCCTGCTTGAGCTACTCACTGGGAAATCTCCATTTCAATCTCCAGGCCGTGACGATGTGGTAGATCTGCCTAGATGGGTCCAATCTGTGGTCCGAGAAGAGTGGACTGCTGAAGTTTTTGATGTGGAGCTGATGAGGTATCCCAACATTGAGGAGGACATGGTTCAGATGCTTCAGGTTGCAATGCAATGTGTTGCAAGAGTTGCAGAACAACGGCCTAAAATGGAGGATGTGGTTAGAATGATTGAGGACGTCCAACGCTCTAACTCAGAGAACCGGCCATCCTCAGAGGACAAGTCTAAGGACGATGGTGTCCAAACACCATGAGCAGTCGCAGAAGAAGCCAATTTAGAGGTAGTTTTTGGTGTCTGATTCATGCATGGTGAATTTTGCTCGCAAGGGCATTATATACCACCATTGTTGTGGCTTTCACTGAGCTTGATCATCGCCGAAGTTGTCTTGGCCTGTATTTGTGCACATTGTGGTTGATGATTGCTAACAATTCTATTTGTTCCATCATGTCTTTGTGAACTTGGTTACTGCGTTTTACAGCACAGAATTCCTTTTCGTAAGGTGACATTGGTATCTCTCTTACTGATGAATTTGTGAAAAATGATATTGTGATTCCTTCCAAGTCACACTGATGACTATGTTTCATAAGATGATTCCCAATAATAAATATTCTTCTGGTTTGAATGACCATTTCATTTGAAATAAATGATCCTTCCAAGTTGCTATAACACAACACATGAAGATAACACAGATTAGAATGCAATAGCGTTAATATTGGGTTTGTATGTTGGGCTTACACAATCTGATTTTATTATGCGTTCGTAAGAAGAGGGTTGACTCTGCACTTTCCTAAATTTCTCCAATTGACAACTCTTTTTATTATTATTATTTTTAGTCAGTTTCTATATTCACCAAATGCCTTTGACATGATATGAAAAAGGAAACTTCCCTTTGTATTGGATAGATATATATATTTACAATATTTTAAACACATTTATAAAAATTATATTAAAAAAAAACTATAACTGCTTCAAAATATTTGATACAAACTACCTAATCTTGGTTGAGTGAGTGTATTATTATTGGTATAGGAACAAGAATGTTCAAAAGATTGACATCTATCTCATTCATTATATTTGAATAGAGTTACAATATTTTGATACTAAAAAACTATAACCTATTGGTAAATATTATAATTGACATAATAGTGGATCGATTCACCTTATGGTTTGGTCCAAAGATGAAATTACTTTTTTTTCCTGTTCTATTAGGGCATTTTGATGACACACAGAAAGGTGTGACACTGACGTAGCGTTACAGTTTCATTTGGAATGACGAACGTTATAAATGTCATAACGGGCGTCACCATTGTAACCTTTCTTTTATATCTCGGCCAGCCCAATAAGGAATCAGGGGCCCATTTAAAACCGGGATTTTGCTTCATGACATAAGTTACGAATAGATGATGCGGCTCCCATCGAAGACGCTTCACTTCTTACCCACCGCACCATCGTCGGCGCCACGTCCGTGTTCGGTCGGTAAGTCGTGACACAAGTCAGTTACAACCCTGGGAAGAGAGGAGAGAAAGCAGGAATCGGAAGATCCTCGGAGGAGAGACAGTGTAATCTCTCATCCGCTTGTGTTTCTCTTTAATTTTGGTTAATTTTCGGTCAAAAGTTGATTTTTTTGGTGATTGTCACCGGTAATGATCATAAGAGGGAAGAATCATCATCAATCGCGTAATCCGATCCCGGAATAGGGTCATCCTTGGAGGGAAGAATCATCATCAAGCGCGTAATCCGATCCCGGAATAGGGTCATCCTCGAAGGGAAGAATCCGGTCGGTTCTCTTATACTGAGGAACTGCTTAATTGGTTCTTTGATTTTGTTCGATTTCGATCGGGCGTCCTTTAAGTGGTAACTGTAGTATGATCTCATATATAAATCTTCAAGAGACTTCACATTGGTTATGTAGTTAAAGATTGCCAGTATCTATTATTGTTCAGAGGTTTTCTTGAGATCATTAGCTTCAATGGAACTATGACGGAGATTGGAGAAAATGTTGTTTTCACTATTTGTGCTAAGTACAATTGTTCTAATTACAAAATTTTCGTTGCAGAACAATTGTGCTCTTCAAAAGTTTCACATTGATAATTGACCAATCATGCATCCACATGCCATCAATTTATGGAGGTTACGTAAAGTTATTGTTCTGTTTGTCTTTTTAAGACAAAGCTTTCAATTTTCCACTACTGCAGAGTTAGAAACTTTTTTGTAGGTGCATTTCATGTCAATACTGAGTTTTATAAATTGTGGTCATGAAACATCATTGTTTAAATGTTCTTGAAAATTATCCACGAATCTTATGAATAAAAACTGGCCTCCATGCACACAACTTAGCATCCTGAGAATTTTTTACTTGGTTATTTGTCTCTCGTTGTTATGATTTAATTTCTTGGTTTTATTGTTTTCACAGTAATTGTGATTAGGATGCATGGAATTTGATTTTTTGTACCAGTTTATACAATCCGTATTCCCTAATTTAATTCCATTTTCAGGTGAAAAAGCACATTAAGGTGGAATCTTCTCCATTGAAGCTCCTCCTCATGTTTCGAATGTCCAAGTGGCCCAGTCACTGGATACGATAAGGTCAGTATGTTCTTCGACTAGATATTGCATTTTCTAATCCTCAATTTTGGTTGCTATGTACAAGTGCTTGTGAATAATGCAGGAGACTATGTAGGATTGTCTATAATTATCTGGAAGACGGAACTAAGGTCACAGTGTCTACAGGACTAGCAGCGTCTGGAGCCAGAATTCCTCACCTGAGATAAACACAAGAGAAAACTTAGACCCAACAATGGTATGCTATTTGTTTGACTTGAAATGCTGGCACCATTTTTATACCATTGCTTAACGTATGTGTTGGACTAATTGCTTTCAATCTCTATCAAATACAAGATTCGCAATTTGATCATTCTATGGTGTTATTTATGAGTTAAATGACTATAGTTCTCTTTCCCTGTATGAAGATAAATAAAAAAAAAAGAATTTGAATTTGTAGTATATAAGCTGTTCGAATACAGTTTAGTGCTAGGAAGCTCCCCCTCCTTAAATGGGACATCATTAAATCTGAAAATTTAGTTAACTCATGGTGTAGAAAATGTCATGTCTCTAGCTCAGGAGCATAGCATGAGGACTGTCAGTTGATCACACATCTTTAAAAGTTTTATAAGAGGCATGCAAGTTTTCTAAGAGACAAACATAGAAAAGAAAGCACAAGAATGTAAAGAAAAAGAAAATAGAGGGAAAGAGGAAGTAGTAAGCAAAACTACAGTATTGCCTCACTGAAGCCACCACAGAGGTTCACATGGACAATTAAGGTTTTGCTCCATTGTTCTCCAGTAGTGTGGATTTGACAACTTCCGTCAGAGTTTTAGAACTACCCCTAAAGGTTCTATTGTTCCTTTCTGTCCAAATAAATTCTAGTCTTCAGAACAATCTCCCCCATGATCTTCTTTCTCTCAGATTTCTTTTATTATGAACTACATCCAAGATGCTCAGGAAGGAAGACTTGCAGACTAACCATTATCAGCCAGCATGTACCACTTACTGAAGAATACAATTGAAAAGCAGGGGTTAAACATCTTCATTTTTTCATTGTTGCATAAGACACAACAGGAGACAATTGTATTCCTTTCTTTGCCACTGTTATTTATATAGGAGCCAAACAACAAACTTCATCTTTTCCTGAGTTAGTGCAATCCATTTTTTTCCAATACCCAGTCTTTTGTTTCTTCTCGCTTCAAAATTGTATTCAGTACAGTAGTAAATTTACTGTCATATCCCCACCATAAGATCTTATCTACTTAGAAGATAATGTAACTGAAGATCTTTAAGCCTCATAGCTTGAACATTATTATTGAACATTATATTCCAAGGCAAGACATCAGAGATTGTAGGATGAGCAATACCAGCAACTAAATCTCGATTTGATGCCACATGGTATCAATAATAAATTTTATAAAATTTATCACAAAGAAAATCCTCTATCAACTACCCATCCTGCCAAAACCTCACTATCAGTCCATTGCCAATGGGAAAACAATTCCAGCAAAAACAGTATCTCTGCATCAAAAGAAACCTTCTCAACATGAAGAATAGTCAGAGACAACAAGGTGCCCAAAAGGATGCTAACTTTTAAAATGACTTCCATAAAATTAACTTTGTTCTGATGTTCAAACAGCCTTAAACAGAATTCACTGGAAGATGATTTCTTAACCTGAATATCCACAATCCTCAAGCCCCCTGCATCCTTCCCTTTATATACTATAGCTAAACCAAAGTTTTTGGAGCCTTTTCTTCTTTACTCCCATTCCACATAAGCCTCTTTGGAATTCAAATAACTCACTTTGGCATCTTAAAGATCATCATGCAATCCATAGCAACGAAAGACAGATCACTCTTCAGAAATAAGTAGCTTTCTTCAAAGAGAACCTCAATAAGAATGACAACTATTTTATGTGTTTTTAGAATGTCTAAGACCCAGTGGCACCATTCAGTAAAATTCCGAACATTATTAAAAGATTAAATAAGGGCTTCCTCTCAACTCTATCAAAACCGTTTTGAAAATGTAGCTTCAACATTGTTCTTTTTATTGCATAATTATACATTTTCAATGAGCCGTCAGATAATTATTCATGATCTCTTGCATGGACAGTGACAGATTATTTTTGATTCAAAATCTCATTTCAAATTACTTTCACAATGATGTTGAATAAGACTGATAGGATTAATATCTTTCACCATGGAAATTCAACATTCTTTGGTATGGGTTATGATTCAATAAATCCAAAGATGCAACCATGCGATAATTTCCGGAGCTGATATGCATCTGATCTAATACTTTCTACAATTGCTGCAACTGATCTGGCAACTTAATCACATATTTTTAGAGCTATATTTAATCAAAGCTCTAGGACTACTTTGCTGCAAAGGTGTTCAAAGCTGTAGAATTTGTGAACATGGATTTTGATTAAGTTTATTCCTTAACAAGTATTTCAGCATGAAGTTATAATGAATCTCATTTTATTGATATAGTCCTCGAAGAACTCTTGCTTGGTCATAACCATATGTTCATTGAGTTTCTCGCTAGCATGTCTGTCTAGAAAATTGAACACATTCTTTTGACATGTTGGAGTTGAAGCCTTAGTTGGGTTTTGTGACTCCATTACTTACTACATCAAATAGTCAGTGTTCTGCTCTTTAATTTGTACCATAGGTTCTAGTTGCTGTATCATCTTTGTAATTATCAGCTTATGCTGTTTAATAATGCTGTGTACAGCTTGAAACGACATTGGATATTTATATGGTTCTACATCATATAATATTTATGCTCCTAGGTTGAGATTGACTCTTTGACATGTTTTATGGTGTGTATATCATGTGTTGAACTTTTCACAGATCCGTAGTTATTGATATTAATGTCCATAGTCCTGGTTCAATCTCAATGGCAGGTTTTCTGCTGCTGCTCTGAACACTGTTGTGTTCTTCAATTTCTACAGAGTGCCGAACTATTTGGCTTCTTTTTCTTGCAGTTGGCTCGAAGGATACACTGTTTGATCATGTACTGGAAACAAACATACGATGTTAAAGGGGAATAGACATGTCTGATCTGTAGAAGTCCTGACTAGCCCTGGAGATTCTGGTAAGATCCCATTCCAGAAACATATTCTCAAGAGGAAATTCCTGGCTGGGAACACACATTCTTCACATTGATTTATAGTCTACCTCTAATATGTTTTTCTTATTATTGGTATATCATTGATCCAGCTTGATTGGCTGACATTGAGGTTTCATATTTGGGAATTGGGACAGTACTCCGTATAATATATTTTCCATTAGAGATGAATCGGCTCAATTTGTGTCGGTGCTTGTCCCCATTACACTGAATTGTTCCTATCCATGGGATGTGACTGGGGATTATGGAGATCAAGACAACTGCATCTACTTCCCAAACTGGGTCTTCAAATGCTACTATATTTCCCTTTGGCTTGTGGTCTGATCTATCTTCTAAATGTTCTTCATGTGCTAACCATACATACAAATACGTGGATTCTGAATTGTCTAAAACTACCTTATTATTCTTATAGGTAAAGAAGTGGAGAACTTTCCTGCCCCTGATATAGGACATTACGATAGGGACGGACTGTTTCATGCCAGCATTTGCAACTATTCTCACTGTAGAACACAGGTATGACTATTCTCATCAAAATGCTTCGTCTTGTGAATCATTCATGCATGTCAAACTCCACTGGTTTACAATTCAAATCATCCATAAATTTAAGACATGGAAACATGAAGGGAAGTTAAGAAGAGGTAGAAAAGTTGGTGTAAATGCACATGGGTTTGAAGAGGAGGTAGACAGAACAACCTCCTTCTTCATCACCAAGAGAACTTAATAGAATCACATTCCTTGTCGTGTGTATTTTTGATCCTCCTCATTTAATTCTACCAATTTTGAAAACACTCTGAAACAAACATATTCCATGTTTATGAACTAATGGTTGATTGATTTAGTCTTCTTCAACATCAAAATATTTCCTCACCTCCCAAGCCTCTTGGCCAAACTATTCATGTACTTTAAACTGGATGTATGAACATGACAACGCATACATGATCATTAACAGAGATGGATCTCATGGTACATCATGGGCGCAGGTGGGATGCCTTCATCACCAGTTTGAAGAGCTCCATGGGAGCCGAGAAGAAGGGGCTGTGATCGGTCTCCATGACCAACACCTCATCCGGTGGCCACCTCCGGATCATGGCGTCTTGCTGCTGTGGGTTCACCATGTTGTCATGTGTGGTCTTTATGTACACTCGTCTCGCTTTCTCCAACCCCTCCACTTTGTGGAACCTTGTGCTGGGTAGAGTGGCCGGCCATGGTCGTAGTAGCATGGAAGCCAACGTGGAGTCCTGAGCCATGCAACGTAACACATGTTGAGACTACAAATCTATATCTTGTCGTACTTATCACTCGATGACTCGACACAAAAAAGGAAAATACATCTTTGGTTAGACCGGTAAACATTGATCGATGCTTGTCGATCAGACTATTTTTATATTACATCAGATCTAATCTAATGAGCATTGTCAGGATTTGTTACCTCAATTGGGTTCAACTGATAGAGTATTTTGCGTTGGAATTCCTTTCGCAGTGCCACGCTCGTGGGTGGATTATTAGGCCCCATGTTGTATTTGAGCTCATAAACATCTCCAAATCGTGATAGATCAGGAACTCCCTACCTCACGCAAGAAATAATTATCCCATGCCTTAAGAAATGATGATCACACAGTTATTAACATCGAGTTGCACACAGAAGAGGGCAAGAAAGTTACATCTTTGATGTCTTCTTCCGTTTGGTATCCCCATGGAAGCATGGTTGCTGCAACGAAGATGGCCACCTTGATCTTGTTGTTGAAGACATGCAACGCGTGAGTTACGCTCAGTCCTCCCGCACTGTGCCCCACCAGTATGACCTAAACACGAAACCTTACAATCTCAGCGGCAACATGGAGATCTCATCTTCCCGGACGGTCAAAGTTGACTATTTCTATCTATCTATCCATCTTTGGCTTGCAAGTTACTGTTTCCTGGAGGAGGAGTTGTTTGAAGGGAAACAAGCTCTGGTGTGCATGGGACGGGGGGGGTGTTACCTTCTCGTGCTCCGGCAAGGCAGACATGATGCTGAAGAGGGGTGCATCGTACTCATCGATGGAGAGGATGGAGTTGGGGTCGGCCGGGTGGATGCCGGCGCTCGCCAGGTCCGGGCACGAGACGCGATGGCCTGAGGCCTCCAGGAGGCACCGGAGCTTGAACCAGCACCAGGCTCCATGGCCGGCGCCATGCACCAGGACGAAGTGATGCCCTTCCGTCACCTCCTCCATTCCCTTCTCTTGCCCTCTGAGCAAGCGTTCTATGTTTCTTATATAGAAGGCCACATGTATCACCGGGTCAAGCTAGCTAACGTACAGCTATGGTTTTGTCCACGTAAACGTACCTGAGCTTGGAATACGACGAATACCACTTCAAATTCTTGGTTGTGTGCGCGTATTCTTAAGCTCGTATTGTATTTGGCTCCACGTCACTAAACAAAGTGTTCACTAAACAATCATCGACAAAAGTATCATTTTTCTACCGCTTGATGATGATGCCAAATGGGTGTCTGTGGGACAATATTAGGTCAAGACGCATGGCTGGTTTCCTTCTATTATAAATATTAATGTCAACCTCTGCTAGTCGGGTTATTCTATGACAGACGAAGAATACATCCCAGTTCCTGCCGTTCCTCTTCTTCGGAGAAGGCGACGCTCGCAGTTCACCAAAACTGGCCACAAACAAAGCATCATCTGGTGACATCCAAAACTGTCACGATGAGATCAGGTTGACTGCAGTGGCTTGCTTCCTGCATGTCTCAGCGTCTGTGTCCTTTGTGCATGCAGGAGGAGACGAGTGCAGTGACCTGGATGTGAAATGCCGGCCGACAAGCTCCCTAGTTTTCCTCGCTGACCTCACGACACTTCAAATGGAGATCTACGCTGGCTTTTTTTGGTGTGGTTAGGATTTCTAGTCAAGGAGCTTGTCGGCATGCCAGCGTACGTGGAACACGTCGAGTTGTCGTCGTTTGGCAAACCCTAAAAGACGGCCTAAAATGAGAGCTGCAGTGTGGAAGATGACGTTCGTTTCCTTCTTTGGTGGGTGGAGAAACCGATGGGACCTGATCGCTGATTCGATGGTGTAGACCTTGTGGCGGGTGGGTAAGATCAAGTGCTCGACTGTGATGGTTCGGTTGCGGATGAAGGGGAAGGAGGCTCATCGTTTTTATTGTAGATGGGCTCGAGAAATTATCTTAATTCTCCTACTTCTTAATTAATGTAAGATTAGATGTTTTTAATCGGTGCTTCCTTTTATAGAGGAGCGAAGGGTTTTATTGTAGATGGGCTCGAGAAATTATCTTAATTCTCATACTTCTTAATTAATATAAGATTAAATATTTTTAATCAGTACTTTCTTTTATAGAGGAGCAATTTTATGTAGATGAGCTTGAGAAATTATCTTAATTCTTCTACTTCTTAATTAATATAAGGGGTCAAGGGTTTAAGGCCTTCCTTCTAGGGTTAATATGAAAAGTCAATTTTTATCATTATTAATGGGATAGATTCACGAGGAATTATTCGGGGAATTATTCGTTTTAGACAGATGATGAGCGTACCCGCATGATTTTATCATTTCAAAATTCATGAGCCCTTAGATTCTCTTAATCTATCGAACTAAATGTCTTTATCAAGTGGAATGAGAGTTCGAATTTTGCTAAAGAAAAATTATATTCGCTAGGTTCTGCATCGCTTGGTCGAAGATATTTGAAATTTCTCATGTATATATATATATATATATATATATATATATATATATATATATATATATATATATATATATATATATATATATATATTTAGAGAAGGAACTGAGAGAGTCAACTGGCAATTTATCCTTCTAAGCAAAAAGCAAAAACATAGGGTGATGGTCTCGTTTACAATGTTATGGTGCACAATGAAATTTTTATCATGTTTACTTGTACAATTAAAATTTGAATATAGTTGACCAAACATTTTGGAATTATTAGCACTTTGGTTCCCACTTGGAGAACAGTCGAAGCATATGAATCGCTGTCGAGGTTAACCAATGGTTGCTATTCGAATGAGTTACATCGGTTTGATGTGGCAGGATGGAAGGTAGTTTACCAGTCCTGGAGAGGGCTGCACTGAAGTTTAGATGGATTTGATGTGCAGTGATTCATGTACTCAAAGTGTTGTCATCGAAAAGACGATTCTCCCGTTGGATGCTTCATCAATAATTTTCCAACCCGCAATTCTTTGAAGAAGAGTTTGACACGAGCAACATTGTTGTTCTGAGCATTATATTTGTTCCAGTTCACAGTCGACAAGCTGAATCGCATCCAGCTGAGACCGAGCACAAAAATGCTGATGAATGCAAAACATTCGATTGTCACATCTTAATATACATAAACGTTACACTTGGCACGATATGCTACTAACACAAACGTTTTACTTGATGATAGAGGCAGTGAGCAGCTGCCAAACTAAAGCAACTCAAATGAAACTGCAGGCGGTGTTACATGCATCCAACAACACAATGCTAATGAGTTCCGAAGAATGAATAGAAGCGCCCCAAAATAGGACAGATAACAGGATTTTTTGGAAAATCTTCCCGCAAATAGTCTGCTGAATTTGTAGTCAACAGAACTTCCAATGGTTGTTGCAGTTTACACATGTGACGAATGTAGTCATCGGCTCATCGGCACTTCGGGTTTGCATTTGGTAGTAAGTGGTCTTCCGCTGTCCGCACCGACCGCATTTGAACTGATCAGTTGTAGCTTTAGCAGCTCCTTCCCGCTGACACTCGAATAAAGCCTTCTCTTTAATCTGTTCATTTGCAAGTTTCCTCTTGTCACTGGCCATTTCTTCAGGAGTCATAACTATGAGTTTCTCAGGCTTCACTTCCCCAAGGAGAACTCTTCTTCGAAGATCTGTGTTGTTGCCATCCTTCAAATTGAACATAATGGATCTGTACTTCAGCTTTTGAGCACCATTAGAACGGCCTAATTTTTCAAACATCACGGACTCCACCATGACTGCAACTCGGATGGGATCACACACATTTACCTCATCCAGTATATTTCTCACTTCATCTCTTTCATCTTCACTGGTCTCACAGGAAACTTTTGAGAACGCCTCTGCTAGAAGTTCCCGAAGTTTGTCTCGGATAGGATCATTACATTTGATCATCGTTGTCAGCTTTGGAGGAGCAGCTGATACTGTTGATGGCTTCTTGGTAGTAGATGCTTGATGACTTCCACTGGGGATTCTGTTAGCTTTGATAGCACACCCTCCTGATTCACTGCTCTCATTCTTCTCAGTCTTGTGCCTTTCTGTATTTGAACCCTGGTTCTTGTCTTTCTTTACAAAATTGAGACTTTCTGAAGTTGAAATCCTATCCATGTTGACAGGCCCAGCCTTTGGAGTCCTGTCAATCTTGAAAGTTTCTGTTCTCTCAGATTTGATATTAACTTCTACTGAACTTTTACTTTCAGAACCACCATTTTTCTTAGAATTTGACGTCTCCTGAATGACTACATCTTTCCAGAATTCTAGCAAAACAGATGCCTCAGCTTGAATCTTTGAATTAACATGTTTTTTAAGACTGCGGAGACGTTTGCCCACCTGGAAAAAGAAAGCATGTTTAAGTTCCAAGAGGAAAAGAATAGGCCAAATCCAACAAGTTTTACATTACATAACTGCCGAGGATCTATAACATATGCAGTTATGTTAAATGAAAAGTTCAATTTTTCCAGAAAAGAGAAACATAAGCTGTCAACAAGAATTATTTATATGATGAGGTACATGCAACATAAATTGATTTGTCCCCAAACATCTGATGGTTCGAGAAAGTTCTTTCCAAAACACCAACAAGAAAATTAAAGAGATGGCTAAGCTTCAACAATAAGGTATATGTTTGCCGAAACTTGCAACAGTGATGGAATCATAATGGCAATTTGTCTGGTCAAATTTGAAATGTAGGGTGATTGTACAAAACACTTTCTTTTGTAATTCCAAGACCAAGATATCATTTGACATCCTCAGAAAAGCAGATGAAATAGGTTAATAACTCCGGACTCCCATAAAAAAAGACCAAGATACTATTTCAGACGAAATTAGCAAAGCAGATGAAATAGGTTGCTAATTTTGGACTCTCCTCAAAAGTTTCTGAAACTCAAAGCATCACAGAGAAAAGCATCATAAAGCACAGCATATTCTATCAATCAAATAGTCATCAACAGTAAGATACCAGAATTAAATGGTAAGTGAATTTAAATTTTCACTTGCAAACTAATTTTTCTTTCAGTGTTCAATTGTCAAAATTTTCACTGATAATTAACAGTATCTAGAACCTTTGTCACAAAATAAGTAGACGTTAGCAAATTACATGTTCAGAATGTTTCATAGAAGGGTCTTTGATCTTGCAAAATGCATGAGGATCCTGAGTGACATGCTGGAAATTTTATCTTGGAACTAAATCTTCAAAAACTAGAATGTGAGGGTTCTGCAAGTTATTTTTCAGAGAGAACATTACAGGCTGACCATATCCAACCAAGATCCCAGGCTCTTTTGAGAAAAGTCAATAATAACACCAAAATTCATGGTGCAGTCTCACCATCCATTGTTCGCAACACTACAGCTAGGCATAAAACTAACCAGCAAGAAGCTGTTCTGGATTATTTGAATTAGTAACCTGATGCAAGATCATTACAAAAGCAGCGATTATACAGCAAAACAGGATGAAAATATGGAAGAGGGACCCTCTTCACCAAAGGAAATACTCCTATTTCACTTTTAAACATGCACTAACAATACATTTATTCCCCTGAGCATTCCACTGCATGCAATGATAGATAACGAACACTTTTTATATACCATATTTGATCCTCAATAACAGCACTTTAGGAAAACTCAAAGTTAGACCATAAATTATGATCTTACACCTAAACTCAATATAACAGGGCTTAACCAAAACCTTGGTGCATCCATTTGTTTCACCTGTGTGGATTCAGGATTGCATCACCACAATCTTCTGATCAACATACCCACTCATATGGTTGAATTTGTAGACCTCTGAAGTACCAAGAACAGCAATTACAATAGATTCAAACTCAAAACAATATCTTCAAACATGCTGAATGATAAATTTATAGTGGTCCCTTAAAATGAGGAAAACTTGCAGCATAGCATGCCTGATAAAATTAAATCTGTCCAAATTCAAGCACCATACAGTAAGAGAAAAATCTTAACTTTGATTTTATATTGCCCGAGATCCTCATTTCATGTTACACCTTCATACTCATGCGCTCACAATTTTCAAACGTATAGCTTCATAACTATATAATAAATAAGTTATTAATCTAGTCCTTTCCAAATTGAAGGATCTAATCCTTCATGACTTAGCATGGTTTTTAAATTATTTTTAATTAGTTTATAGGATCTCACGATCCTATGATCTGATTCTGTGACCTAGTTTATGGAACCTCTTCCAATTCTAGGTAGGAAAGTGGGTTTGACAATCTTGACCACATCTATTTGATGACCAAAATTAGCATTAACACAAGTATATGGTGACATAAGCATCATTTTAAAATAAAGATGACTTTGTTGAAAGGAGCTAAGATAAAGCAAAAAGAAATCTGTGAATTTATCTTAAGCAAAAAAGTTCAGATAAGGCATCATTGTAATTTTTTTACTCATCAATGTTGCAATAGAGCAGTCGTTTGAATTAACAGTTTCAGACTTTTAATCTGTTATATTGACTCCAAAAACATATTTAAATTTAGATTAGACATAACAACATGCCTAAGTAATATAATAAATAAGGCAACTTGATTAAAATTCAGATTTAGGGCCTTTCACCAGTCACATCAGGCCCCTAACTCTTTTGTTTGAGATCAAGCCTTCCTCCCATTATGATCTCCTTCCACACAACTTCATCAGTCCAAGCTTTAATTTTCTTCCTCCAAATTGTACCTTGCACTCATGATTGTGTCATCGACTTATTTTGCTTTTAGCTTGATATGGATATGAGCTAAGAATTTCATATCCATAATTGTCCATTTATTCCACTAAGAAGATACCTGTAGTCTTTTTTTATTCTGAGAGTAGGTTTTTGACAAGCATGTAATAATTTTAAACCAATATAATTGGACTAGGCAAGTGAGAAGGCACCATGTTTCACTCCTGTATTCATAACTTTGTACAACTAGGCACTAAATTAGGCCATCATAGTGATTAGTGATTAGGACGAGACTCAGATTATAGTTTAATATATTGACCATTTCTTCTAAATTGTCATTCATTCAACTCCCTAAGTCAACTAGCATAATGCATAGTTGATCATTGCATCAAACTTCAGAGATTCGCTTAAGATAATAACATCTTATCTTCAGTTACCGTCTTACATCTAGTCAACACCATAGTGTCACACACTTAGCTGGTTTTGCAGTCGTACAGCACCCTTACGTGTTCGTCCGCAAATGTTAGCCAACCCGAAACCTCCTACGGTCCCTTAGGACCTATTAAAAGGAAAACGGGTTAGAGAAAGCGTATCACTCGGGATCTACAAGCAATCATTTCAACAAACACATCATAGCTAATGCAAATTATAAACAGACTTGACAAGCTTTGAACAGTCGCACAACAAAGGGTCCAAAATGGTCCACTATAGACTGAAATCCCCACAAGTGCCCACATAACACAACCTTTGTTTACACACCTAAGATGACCACCAAAACCAACCAAAATGAGACTGTACTATTAGCCCTTTATATGCTGTGCAAAGCATGAACAAAACCGAAAGACACGAACATACATGAGCATTACATCAAACACCTTGTTTACAGTTTTGTTCGTGACATTCTCCCCCACTTATTACATCAAACGTTGCATCATCTCGCCTTTGTTGAGTTTTTAATCCTTTGTTCCGGTTGCAATGCGCCTCTTGGTTCCGAATTGTACTCCGCCACTGTTGTTGAGTAGTCGAACTTTGATCCGTCATGCTACTTCAACTCGCCAATGACTTTGACTCTGGTGAGAGGTCAGCTAAGTTGTGTTGATCCCTGTTGGTTCCTATGGATCCCTCAGATGAAAGAAAAGATGGTTCCTTGGTATGCGCTAGTCTCTCAAATGCCTCATGCCGCTTGAACTAGGTGGATGCTTGTTGGAGCTTTAACTAGCATCGCCTCACAAACTTTAAAGTTTTTGGGTCCTTCCTCCATAAAATTTGTCTATCAATTCTTCTTCCACTTAGTTGTCACTTTCAAGTAGGTTTGCATCACTTCTGTTTTCGATTGACATTATATTAGGAAATGATGTGGATAATCTACTCTCAGCAGCACTGATCACCATTGGTGAGGATTTAACAAGTATTGTCTTCTATTAGATTTCTTCAAAGGGTCTTTGAACCTATGCAGAATTCCTCTGCTGGATAGATAAGAGGATTGGGGCACTCAGTTTCACCCATTCTCTTAAGAGTTGAGAAGGCAAAGTTTACTTGACTTCGCCCGCCTCCTCGAGGGTTGTACTCCATGCATCAAGCTGATTATTTGCCTTCGGTCACTCGTTGCTCACATTTCCGAAGCACTCGAAGTGTTTGCACTCCTTGCGTTGAGTTAGCTACTATGATTCACCTTATTAATGTCATTTAACTTCTGGAATGCAAAAAATTTTCACCCTAATTTGGAGCAGTCTCTAATAGTTTTGGTCGCCTTTGGGATTGTACCGTCTTCTCCATCATCTCTATCGCCTACTCCTTTGAGTAGCAATGATACAACATTGTGTACTGCCTACTTTAGTCGAGCACTCTTGCATCGACCCGAAGTCCTCTACTTTCAGCTATCTTGATGAGAAGCTCGTTGACACCGGTTTTACAAAGTTCCCTAGCCTATGCCCTTTAGCCTTGCCTTAGTATTTGGGGTTTGCCTCTGCATTCTCCACCTTCTCAACCCCTTTCATGACCATATGCTCTCCCTCCATGAGAACAAGGGATCGATGACTTCATGGAAGTCCCGACTCTACGGTACCATAGCACTGCCATGCCCATGACCCTACTATCCATCGCCTCGCATCTGTATCCCTTTCTTCACGATCGATAGATCAGCCTCTGTGACACTATGACACTTCTCCGAGTCCACCTCCATTCTAACCGATGCTTAGTTTTAAGTCCCTCTGGACTCATCGTCACTTTCTCGCCCTTTTTGACTACTTACTTCAACACCTTTATGTTATCTGAGCAGTTCTCCTTGGTCGATGGAAAGATAGACTGCAACTCCCATGCATAGCCTCCACCATCATGTTGCAGGGCCCACATCGATTTTTTTCTCCTTAACTTTCTTGTTAACAACGTTCGCTTACTCCGCCTTGTCCTATAATTTATCGAGCTCCCTTAAGCGAATATGAGATCTGGAGCAATCAAACTCTCCAACCGCTCCGATCATACCTCTACATGATCAAGTCCCTCCCCCCCTCTCCCCATAAGATTCACTGATACTTGTATTCGAAATTCTTCCTCGGTGGTACACAGCCCCCATATGCTGATAACCAATGCTTTTATCCGATACAAAATTCGATGCACGCACGAAAGACCCACCTCTGCGATACCATAACATTCACTCCTTGAATCCATAGCCGTTCTTGCCGTCGTATTATTCACCGAAGTGGAGCTCCCGATCATACCTCCGTATGATATAGTCCCTTATGGGTCTAGTTTCGTGTGTATCACATTGCCATGAACTGTTCCACCATGATCCGGTGCACCATGTCGCCTCCTGGTGACATCTCCATTGTATTCTGATCATTATGGGATGAACTCGGATTGCGATCCTTCTATATATGGCCTCTGCCAACACATTACAAGGTCTCTTCCACCTTCGATTGTGTTCGCTTCTTTGACAATCAACCTTCATCCACCCGTTCTCGGGTTACACCCAAGTGAAGCACCGCTCTAGGACAGTCCGTCGCCTAGCAGCTCTCGAAGTCCACCGACTTTGTTGAAATTGGTGCATCATTGTTTAGATCCTAGGCCTCTGCCCCCACTAGCACAATTTCGATTGCGCACCGCTTCCTTCATAACAACTAGAATGACAACACTATGGCGTATTCTTCAAGAGTACCTGCTTCACGTCCTCTTGCCCCGTGCCAAGATCTTTTGAACCCAATTTCGCCTCCACAAGTTGAGTCGCCTTGGTTTCTCCGTCAAATGCTTCTCCAAGATAAGGTGCATGTGTTTCGAAGCTCCTTTCGTCTTTGGCACCATGCAGGATGAGTTTGCTCCATCAGAATGACGGACACATGGAACGACATGATTCCACTCTTGCCTCTACAAGAGTTCATGTTCTTGACTTTTATCCAAGGAAAGCTTCATGCCTTCGCTCGATGTTCCATCTTCTATGCTGACTCCCTTCATGCGGTTTAGGTACTTCACCAAGTTACACTCAAGTTGCTCCGTTGATCGTGGCCCTTACGCCCACCATTCCACGGGTTAGCCCTCCGTTGAGTCCGATCTCTATATCGGCTCTAAGTGTGCCTTCACTTTGTGTTGTCTTGGGTCGCTCCCCTACTTGATCTCACAATGCATCCACTAATGCATTACCTTATGTGAGACCATTCAATGACTCCTCACCACTCGCTCGATCGGTTGAGCTTTGTAGGGTTATTGTCTTGAGGTACTCCTCCTCAACATATGCAGTCCGTTGCACATGATTCTCCCTTTGGAGAACCGGGACTTATCCCTCCAAGGTATCTATCATGTTGGAGTAACTTCTCTCTTCGCATCCTTCCCTTTAGAAGTTTCGGAGACCATCATCCCCTTGGACTACTCCGCCTTGCTGAACAAACTGTGCATTGTTCTACCCATACAAATGCACTTGATAGATTGAGACTCCTTGCTAATACAGCCCCAGCTGCACCCCTTAAGGCCTAGCAACATGCTGAACTCGCACACTTCAGCCTCCTACGAACGTATCCTTGTCATGCTGAAGAGAAAGTTTCAATACTCCATGACGTTCAATGCTCCATGGTATCGAGTTTCGGTCGCCTTGGGATGGCCATGAACATTTCATCGTCCATATACAAGCTCTTGTATGAGTACCAAATTCTTCGAGTTAGCAATTTCCCTTACATCTGTGAGTTTTGCACAACACTTTCGATCACTGAGTAACCTATTCCTCTTTGCACGGTCTCATCCTTTGCTAAGCGCATCGCTTGCCTTGAGCACCATCAAGTATGGTTGCCAACGTCGAGTCGTAACTCGAACTTAGCCATCCCAACCTTTGTGCGCTAAGCATTCTTCCCAACTGCTTGTCCTCATGATGCCTCTTACATGAAGGATTGGCCATTCCTCTGAATATCAATCTCAGATGCTCGTTCCTCTGAACAACTCCTTTTCTCTACATCTCCATGCCCATTTCCCCTGAACGGTCGCATGTGCTAGCTGCCCTTAACGCAGTCACGCTAGGTCCCCCACGTTTGCATATCAAGTGTTTCTATGTATGCTTGTCTCATTCTGATATTATATGTCACGCACTTAGTTGGTTTTGCATAAGTCGTGTGGCACCCTTGCGTGTCCGTCCGCAAAGGTCAGCCTTCCTGAAACCTCCTATAGTCCCTTAGGACCTACAAAAGGAAAAACGAGTTAGAGAAAGTGTTTCACTCGGGATCCACAAGCAATCATTTCAGCAAACATCTCATGACCAATGCAAATTACAAATAGACTTCATAAGCTTTGAACGGTCAAAAGGTCTAAAATGGTCCACTATAAACTGAAATCCCTACAAGTGCCCACATGACACAACCTTTGTTTGCACGCCTAAGACGGCCACCAAAACCAACCAAAATAGGGTTGCTAAGCCTACTGTCATCCCTTTATATGCTGTGCAAAGCATGAACAAAATCGAAAGATACGAACATACATGAGTATTACATCAAACACTCCTTTACAGTTTTGTTCGTGACAATAGGGTAGCATAGTAATGAACATCTTCTTTAGGCTCTTGGTAGATTAGTAGTTTGGGTTTTTGTTCTAGCTTGGTGTTAGATCTTAGGTAATTATCTACAAAAGTAACCTACACATTCAAGCAATAAGCATAGAAATAGAAAATCCTTTACATTTAAGTATTGAAGTATGAAGCCTGCTATCTGCTAAACCAATAAATCACTATAGTATTTCAGCTAAAGCATGAAGCTTGCTATCTGCTAAACCAATTGAAATCCATAAAATATACCTTTATTGATATGATAATCAGATCGTTATGCCATGTTATCTTCGGTAAAATAACAAAGCCATAAAACTTGATGGTATATAACAAGATTTGACATACCGAAATGCACTGCTCGATATGGGCGATACGTATTGATCCGATAGAGGACTGATATGGGTGGTACATTAGTACACCCCAATGTACTGTGTGTCAGTACGCTCAATATAGCTCAGTACTTATCGTACCGATAGCTGGTCGGTACACCGATACAGATAAGTAATTCGAACCATGGTATATAGTCTTCTCTTATGGTGCATATGAACCTTTTGCATGTTTGGACTAATAAATAGCAAGGTCATGAGTGCCTCATCTCAAACTAATTAGAATTGTGGTTTTATATATATGCCAATAGTATATATGACAATGTTTAGACCCATAAATTCATGTTTTTTATTTTATCTAATATAAATTATGAGAAGTTGATACATTACCAAGCAAAAACTACTTGATGAATCTAATTCAACCATTTCTAATATTTCACTCATCATTTTGATGTCTTCGTTGTATGAGTTGGATATATTTTCTTGTATGTATATTTCAAACTCTTCGAAGATGTCAATACCAGAATTGAACTCTGCAATGATTATCAGAATGACAAGAAAAACCGAACATAAAGTTGTACTTACAATCCAATTATGGCTAAAGTTTTACTGCAAGTCACCAAATTCTAGAGCAAGTCAAACAGCAACCAATCCAACAACCAGTCCAATAGATTATAAAGGAAGAAAATGAAACAGAAATCAAGCATGTGGTTCATTGACAAATTGCAAACATTGGTCAACAAAACTCAAAACAAAGTATATTTTCCAGTTGACAACATAATAAAATTCTATAGTATTTTATGATGTTATATGCAATAAATACAAATCAGATTATACAAAAGAAGTAAGATAACAAAAAATAACAAGGATTTACCTATCATATGATCAGGGCAGAAACTCAAACATAAGATCAAATAGTACTTCAGTGTTTTTTTTTCTTCCTTTTATTTTTCTTTATCTTTCTGAAAATTATAACTACAGTTTGATCTTATGTTCGAGTTTGTCTGGATTATATGAAAGATCAATTTTTGTTACATTTTGTTCTCTTGCTTCTTCTTTATGAACTGATTTGAATTAATTGCATATGATTTTATAAAATACTACAGAATTTTATGACTTATGCTGCCAACTGAAGAATATGTTTGTTAAGAGTTTCATTGATCAGTGTTTGCAAACTGTCAATGTTCCACATACTTGATTTTTATTTTATTTTAGTACCATTATTACTTTATTAATTTGCTTGAGTTCTTCCATTATATATGTTGGATTGATTATTTTTTGGTTTCCTCTAGAATTTGTTGATTTCTAGTAAGACTATAATCAAGATTGTAAGTATAACTTTGTGTTTGGTATTTTTCAGTCATTCTGATAACCATTAACCATTTGTTGGTTCAATTCTAGCATTGATTCAACAAAGAGTTTGAAGCATGCATATAGGATAAGATATCTAACTGATAGAAGAAGACATCAAAATGATGGGTGAAATATTAGAAGTGATTAAATTGTAAAGTTTTGTTTAAGCCCCCGCAAAGGAGCCCCTCATATTCAATGAAACATAGACATGGTCAGTCAAGCAAGGTGTCGGTGGTCGGTCGAGAAAGTTGGAGGATTTTGATTAAAATTACATATCAGATTTAGTTATTTTTTTAGGATTAAATTCATCACAACTTTTGTCAAGTAATTTTCACTTTCTATAAAACATGATATCAAATCAAATTAAGTAACATAAATTTCAGGGTCCAAACAGTGGCACATATCCAACTCATATAAGAAGACATCAAAGTGATAGGTGAAATATTAGAAGTGACTGAATTGTAAAGCTTTGTTTAAGCCCTCGCAAAAGGCCCCTCATATTCAATGAATCGTAGAGGTGGTCAGTGGAGCAAGTTGGAGGACTTTGATTATATTGATGAATCAGATTTAGTAGTTTTTTAACAATAAAATTCACTACAAGTTTTGTCAAGTGGTTTTCCCTTGTCATAGAGCAGCTTCTCAAAATGATATCAAATCAAATAAGTAACATGAATTTAAGGGTATAAACATTGTCATATATATGATACCATGATTCAACTTAAAGTTACATATAAAACTAGAAACTAACTAAAAGATTAGAGAAAAAATTATAACATGAGATAATTAAATATAAAATTAGATTTAGGAACTTCTGCAACCTACACTATGCCTCTGATTTTACCATGATAACAAATTACTTTTCATGTCATCATGACCTCCTTCATTTGCAGTACACTATCATCAATCTATGAGGCATTACTATCACTAATGAGCAAGGTATAATATGGAATCAGCCAAAACAACAGCACTTATGGATATGCCACGCCCTCAGAACATTGGAAAAACTGGTAAATTTACATCCTGCTTGTATTCATCCTTGACTAAGCAAATGCCTATATGTTTCTATCAATGACATTGCACAATTTCTTCCTGCGCAGCATAATGATAAAACCCTGAAGTCTCACTTACTATCTAATTTGAGCATTACTGCATTATAATTGGAATACAACATTAAAAAACATTAAATAAATATTAAAAAAAAACTAAACAAGCCTAGTCTTTTATGTTAAAGGAATTGTCGCAATCACTGTAACACGAATCTCAGAAAACAAATCACTAATTTTGACGGGGAATCGTAAAATTGAGGATAAGATCAAGTTTTCAACATAGGCGTCTCCAAAATTCATATACAGAGCTAACCAATGTAACAACCTTTCAAAGAGGTATAAAGATGCCCCAAAATCATGGCATCGATTTACGCACATCGCATACGATCAAGAAAAAGAGATGGCAGTACCTGAGTTTCCACCAACTGTTGCATAGTAACGGGAATCCTCCTCAGCCGCCTCAGCGCGTCCACGCACCGATCCACCTCCGATGACCCATCGCCGGCCTCCGCCGCCTTATCAGCCGCCTTCTTTGCGGCCTCGAAGGTCTCGAGGATATCTTTGTCCATCAGTTCCGACCGAAAACCAGAATCAAACAACGAAAAGCAAATCACCAGTCAAAGATCCCCCGATCGGCGAGGACCGAAGCCATGCACGCAGGGATCAATCAATTGATCAATCGAAATCCCCAGGAATTGATCCTGGTAATCACCTAAGCTGCTCGAGTTCTCTCTCTCAGGTAGGAGAGATTGGGAGGAAAAGAAAGCGACCGCAACAGATTGGGAAATTCGAGGGGTCGGAAATGTTGATGCACGACTTACATTACGAATAAAACTCGCGGAGCTGCGTTGGTGTGCATCGAGAGGCCGACGACGCCTGCCACTAGACTCGTCAACGTGCGCCACGTTGACATCTTGTGTTCAAAGTCGTTCGTCAAGTCGGAAGAAGGCTGCTGGCATTGGGTCACGTACTCTCCTGGGCTGGGCTGGGCTGGGTCACGTGCCACTCTTGACGAGGGAGACATCACTGTCGAGATGACGACGCGCATGCATGATGATAACCATGATAAAATATTTTAGCCGTAAATGTAAAATAACTTTTCTACCGTTGACGGAGGCACTGCAACCCTGCAAGTGGGTCCCATTCGAGCTCTCACCATTTAAGTGAGGTTTAGTTGTGGGGAAAGCTGAATGAGATAGTCTCCCATTCGAGCTCTCATGGTCCGTTCATCGTGTTTTGGCAGTTTTATATTATACAAGAATGATAATCTTCTCAGTATCATAGAACCCCTCGGATGACATAGAAAATAAAGTTTTAAGGACTTCGAGATGATATTTAAGGTTTGTTCATTATATGTTTCTTAGCCATGTATCATGTGGGCACTTTTGCTAAGGGATTTATGAGTGATGAATTAGTGTTAGACCCTTTGTTATATGATAGTTTTAAGCTTATACAATTGTCTTAATTTGCCTTATAAGTGTTCATGTTTGGTTTCCTTATGCAGTCCTAATATTCATGAGTAGCGGAGCAATGAGACTAACATTTATCATTAATCTATCTTCTTTCCGTGTATGTCTGGACTATACGAGGTTATAAAAAGATTAATCTTTTATGAATAATTATGTTATAAGGATATGGCAAGCTCAGATAAAAAGCTAAATATGTGATGATTTATATCAATCTCAAATTTGATTTATTTATTTAATCAATTTATATATCTAATTCATTAAGTTTGGATAGTTACAGCAAATATATATGGTGGATAACTACAAAGATGAAAGATGAAGATGATCAATGTTTGGATGTAAAGAACAGAGAAAGAATCCCCCCAATCAAACTAACCAAAGTTTCTATCTCATTTAATGAAATGATGGTAATTATTTTTTTCAAAAATAAGAAGAAATATATTACTCTAAAGCTCTAATACAAAGGTAAACCATGCTTCTCGAGCATAAAATTTGGTCTGAGTTATCTAGATTAAGATTCTCTGCAAATATTCGAGGATTTGGATATTTTAGCAAAACGTGTCAACTAATTGACACTCATGTTTTCTTTTGGAACACACAACAAAATTTATATTCTTGGAAGCATTAGTTCAAGAGCTCCCATGGTAATTGTTTCCCTTTGCTGAGAGGACTTCCATGAGTAATTTGCAATCGGATTCTATCTCCAGATGTGTCACACCTGCTTCACAAGCATGTTTCATTCCATATTTGATAGCATCAAGCTTGGCTTTGCAGGAGGTTGTATCCAGTAGATAATTATAGTCAGCTCGCATTACATGTGCCATCAATTGTGCATATTATAGAACGAGCCCTTTCCACTGTGTCTTGCATGTCAAAAGATCTATCAAGCTTTACCCAAACTATTCGTTTCGCTTAGGTCACAATGATTTGGCATTCCCCAAGCATCCACCATACTGGTTTAAATATTTACAACATAAAACATAAGCTACAGTTCTAACAATATTAGTGAAAGGAGTATCCTTTACTCCATTAAAGGTGGTCTTATTTCTGATCTTCCATATCAATCAAAGGCAATAAGCTATCAGGGTCCTACGGATCTAGCAAGCTGATGCCTCTTTAAAATTCCACTCTGTAGAATTTCACCCAAACAAAGACAAAAAAACTATGGCCAAGATTCATCTCTAAACTCTTGCATGCCTTGGTAACCACAGAACAACCAAAAAAAAACTATGGTTTTGTTCGTTAAAATTCATCCCACACAACACACATGGACAGTATAAATATTTAGTTTAGCCAACCTAGTAATGAATGAAATATTGAATCTCAAATTTTAATAATAAAATTAATCAATGAATTTAATGAATGAATATATTATTTGAATAAGTGATGTGAGAAATATTTCTACCATACACTTAAATTATTAAAGGGGTAAATATTGAGTTTGAGAGTTGGACATTGTGTTGAAAGATTATCATGCAAAAAATTTGGATCTTGAATCAAAGGACTAGTTGATGTGCTCGGACTTTATGCTTAAGATTGGCATCGTATCCAAAGGATCTGATATCATATGATCAGATATTATGATAAACTCGATATATCGAAGGTTTTTGTGATGTAATAGTGGATAGAGTGATATGCCAAAGATTTAGACAAAGCATTAGATGATTGTACAACATGTTGAAAGAGTGAACAATGTGTCGAATATTTTAGAAATATGTCATATGAGTGAATGATGAGTCAAGATTTTGGTTGAGGTTATTTTGGATCAATTTGAGTTGGTATTAAGCTAAAATATAGGTCACTTGTCATGAAAATCATTGAGCTTGAAATTAGGTCAAATTAGGCTCATTAGAAGAGCAAACAGGTGGCTAAAGTAATTTGGTACTATCGGACCTAAGCATTAGTATTACTTGAGTTAACGAACAAGTATTGTTTATAGTGGTGATAATATACCTAGGGCAATAATGGTATTGCTAGTATAAGCGTTGGAGTATAGATTTACATCTATATGTCAAATGTTGCTATGGTAGTACTACTCAAAATCAGTGATAGTACTACTGATGTACTAAAATATAGAGAATTTAAATATTTGGTTTCATTCTTAAATTCTTTTGTAGGCAATAAGTACTCTACTTAGTCTTGGATGATGGAGCATTTTTTCGTGAGTTTGTAAAGTATTGTAGCTCTCACTTTGTGTATTACTTGAGTATCTTCCTCGTTCATAAATTTAGTTATAATATAAATGATAGGAGGAGAGAAGTCTCTTGTATAAGATTGAGTATGAATGTTCTCTCCTAAGCTTGAAAAAAAAAAGTTATAAAAAAAATAATTGATCTTTACTTGTTGAAAGGAATATCATATAGTGGAAGTCGATAATCTTGAGGATAAAGGAATCAAGAATATGTGTAAATCAGAAAGATTGAACTATTATAAATTATTTATCATTCATTCTTTCCATTGTGATTTTTGTTTACGAGTGCTTACTACTTATCATTATTCACTTTACTCGTAATTCTTACTCACACTCGATTGAAATTAAAAGTCAATTAAAATTTACTATAATACTAATTTATTCTTTCATACCATTAAGATCCTAACAATTGATCTTATAGTATGGTTCTCTCAATTGTATTAACATCCAAGAGAGATTATAACTCTTTTAGGCAATCATGAAGGTCACTTCATAGCATATCCTTCTGTATTTAATGGGATAGTCTATACCTATTATAAAACTAGATTGTAGATTTTCTTATCAAATTTTCATTTGTGACACACACGCACAAAGACAAATTTTCACTTGTGACATACATACAAACAAATTTTATATTGTGACACACACATACATATATAACACATATTTGAAGTCACATGAATAAACTAATAGAGCAAAAGAATCTAAACTTAATCTTAGTTATTTAAAATAAAGTCAAATGATGATTATGAAAATATAACACTTCTTACAAAAAGATTCAAAAAGCCTATGAGGAAAAAAAATAGTAATCTAATAAGAAAACAAGGTAAGACCAAAAGTAAACCCAAGAAAGATGAAATTATATGTTATAAATGCAAAAGTAAAGACATTTCAAGAATAAATACCCATAATTAAAAAAAAATCATCATAAAATAAGTTACTTGATATGATTTTTGTTAAAAAATATAATGTATTTAGAATAAAAGGTATTGGATTCACTAATAATATCATTCATCAAAAGCCAATCAAATCTGTAAAATGATCCACATTGCATATTCATGTATACCTTAAAATTAAATATGACTTTTATGAAAAGTTTGATCATTATGTTTACGCATGCTCCCTTAAGAAAAATAGCTATATTAAATTTGTTTTAAGCCATCCCATCCTTTTTTTTAAGGCATTTATGTTGAACAAAAATCTATAGCCCATAAATAATTTCCTTCAAAAAGGGTTCACTTGATAAACTAAAATCATACTACCTAACTTATAGTCGCTTTACCGATAGCACCACCCTTCTTTGCAAAGGTATAGTAATTTCTCATAAGATAAAAATTTAAAAATGTTCTCATAGGGTTTTCCTATCAAAATGCCCTGTTTTAGGGGCTTCAACAAATCAAGTTTGATGAAAATCTTTATAAAACATCCATTCAAAAGATATTGAATGATCATCTAGTTTAAGAGGTCAACCGATCACAGATGCAATATGAAATATATATTTAGGAGCCTAGTACTCAAATAGAAGCTCAGGCATTTAGACCTACATAGTAGTTGATGAGAAATTTTTGAATAAACACTAAAAATTCAACCACCAATGGATGAGATGCAGATTCCCGCCTCCCAGTGGACCAAGGACTCTTAGTGAGGATCCTCAAACCATCAAGTTTTGATGAAAATTAAAACAAGAAAAACCATGAGCCATATCAAGAACTTGTGGAGGGAAAGATGTTGGGAATAGAGAGAAGAAAACTTAAGAATAAAATATCAATAAATAAATAATATACTAGAAAGTCGATGCAAAATTTAATGTAGTTCAACAACCTCTTAAACACCCTCTCATATAAATCTAAAAGCATTTTCTCTTACTCTTTCTAGAAACCCTAGAGAGTACCCTATATACACCTTAAAAGAGAAACTCGAGTACCCAAAATATCTTCCTATAAGACTCAATGTGTATTCATAAGTAAATTTTAATTCTTTAAGGATTCTTCTTACATGAATTTCTAATATAAATCTTAATCCTAATCGGTCAAGGCATTTGAATTTAATTAGAAATCCTCCCAAGTATTTAGAATCTAGTTAGTACTTTATAGAATACTTATCAACTCTAACCATCTTTATCTCCATGGGTATAATGCCACTTTATGCTTTATGTAGAAATTGAACTATTGGTATAAAAAATTCACTATAGCTTCATAAAATGATAGTTCATGATTCAACACCTATTTTTTTTAACAAACTTACCAATGCATCATGTATAGTTGGAATTTAATCAATAGCACTACTTAATTTTGGAAAGCCCTTCATCTCACCATCTTATCACAAATAAGATTTTTTTTTCTCCCTTAAGAAAAATAGCTATATTAAATTTGTTTTAAGCCATCCCATCCTTTTTTTTAAGGCATTTATGTTGAACAAAAATCTATAGCCCATAAATAATTTCCTTCAAAAAGGGTTCACTTGATAAACTAAAACCATACTGCTTAACTTATAGTCGCTTTACCGATAGCACCACCCTTCTTTGCACAAGTATAGTAATTTCTCATAAGATAAAAATTTAAAAATTTTCTCATAGGGTTTTCCTATCAAAATGCCCTGTTTTAGGGGCTTCAACAAATCAAGTTTGATGAAAATCTTTACAAAACATCCATTCAAAAGATATTGAATGATCATCTAGTTTAAGAGGTCAACCGATCACAGATGCAATATGAAATATACATTTAGGAGCCTAGTACTCAAATAGAAGCTCAGGCATTTAGACCTACATAGTAGTTGATGAGAAATTTTTGAATAAACACTAAAAATTCAACCACCAATGGATGAGATGCAGATTCCCGCCTCCCAGTGGACTAGGGGCTCTTAGTGAGGATCCTCAAACCATCAAGTTTTGATGAAAATCAAAACAAGAAAAACCATGAGCCATATCAAGAACTTGTGGAGGGAAAGATGTTGGGAATAGAGAGAAGAAAACTTAAGAATAAAATATCAATAAATAAATAATATACTAGAAAGTCGATGCAAAATTTAATGTAGTTCAACAACCTCTTAAACACCCTCTCATATAAATCTAAAAGCATTTTCTCTTACTCTTTCTAAAAACCCTAGAGAGTACCCTATATACACCTTAAAAGAGAAACTCGAGTACCCAAAATATCTTCCTATAAGACTCAATGTGTATTCATAAATAAATTTTAATTCTTTAAGGATTCTTCTTATATGAATTTCTAATATAAATCTTAATCCTAACCGGTCAAGGCATTTGAATTTAATTAGAACTCCTCCCAAGTATTTAGAATCTAGTTAGTACTTTATAGAATACTTATCAACTCTAACCATCTTTATCTCCATGGGTATAATGCCACTTTATGCTTTATGTAGAAATTGAACTATTGGTATAAAAAATTCACTATAGCTTCATAAAATGATCAGTTCATGATTCAACACCTAATTTTTTTAACGAACTTACCGATGCATCATGTATAGTTGGAATTTAATCAATAGCACTACTTAATTTTGGAAAGCCCTTCATCTCACCATCTTATCACAAATAGGATTTTTTTTTCTCAAAAACATCTATATCCTAGAAACTATGACACCCTTCATTTCCTATATTGTGTATAAAGCTCGTAACCATTGGTACCTATCGTCTCCTGCATGTGTAACCTGCTTTGAGCCCTTTGAGATATCTATTGTACTTTTATTCTAGATGGTATAACCTTAATATAACCTTCTTTCATCAAGTCATGCAACCCCGAATGACTTTTAAAACTCTACCTTTATTTTTACCATCATAACTCTAGGAATAATATAAAAGACTCAACTCCATCAAAGATTCTTTTATAATTTTAAAATATAGGCCACATCCTTTAAAGTATACACCACTTTATTAAATGTTTTGATCTTTGCTCTACCAACACTCATGACCATCGGTATTGAATCATCACCCAAACTTAACTTCTTAGTTAACTTATTATTCAGTGAATTAAAATAATACTTTTAAGCCTAAACATAAATAATAAAAATAAAATTTTAAACTAACTCTTTTAGAAAGATGCATCGTTACCTTTGGAGATTATAAGGACATCTTCATCACTATTCATCACAAGAGAGCAATCATCAACCTCTTTTTCTTATTTTATTTTTTTAGATAATTTTGTGTGATATATCCATACTCTTTATATCTATAGTACTAAAATCATCCAAAGATCTAACTCTTGATCTTGACCTGCTATGCTGAGATCCCCTCTATCAAAAAATCTTTATAATTGATCTTTACCTTGAGCAGCTAATGCCTCACCATTCATATTATCAAATTACTCTTTTTTCTTAGTAGCATGAGATACTGAAGCTTTTTTAATTTATTTCAAAGTTAAATAATACTTATTGATAATATTATTGATGAGTCATCATCAATAACATTATTGATTATATTATTAATGATGCAAATATGAATACTACTTACGCACTTTCCCTTAAGCTCCTTTTAATCTTCATCGCTCGTTTTTTTTACTTTGTCTATTCATCCCTTCAATGTTTTTGTTAGGTTTTGTTGAACAAGAGAACCCTTTACCCTCCTCTACTACTGGATAAAACTATTTCTTCCATCAAATTTCTCCATGATAAGGCCAGTAGAAGTAACCATTGTTATCCTTGTTGAATCTTTGATCATCAGATCTTTTAAACTCTGATACTACTTTTATTAGGGAAAGAGAGGAGAAAACTCAAAAATCAAATATTAACAAATAAATAAGAAACCAAAAAGATGATGTAAGATTTAATGTGGTTCAATAAACATTCAATAAAAAATTAAATTCTTCGGTATATAAGAAAAATTAATATAAGAAATCACTATCCCTTGAGTTAATATAATCACAAGCATAAAACCTCTTATACACTTTTATATAAATAAAAAAAATTCTTTTCTCAATCCTCTCTAGACACTCTAGAGTGAAACCTAAGAGTACCCAAAATGTATTTTTCTATGCCTCTCCTCTCACCAAAACCTTGAGACTCAAGATATATTTATATAAATAAATCCTAATTCTTTAAGGACTTTTCCTACTTAAATTTCTAATCTAAATCATAATTTTAATATGTCAAGGAGTTTAAACTTAATAGGACTCCTCCTAGGTAGCTAAAACCTAATTAGGATTTCTAAAATACATACTAATCCTAACAAAGGAAGAATCCATAAAACATTTGATAGAAGCCCCTATAACATCAAGTAGAGGAGGCCTTCTTAAAAATTTACTGATTAAGGAACATGACTAAGGTTTATGAAGTTTATAAAGTTCATAGTTTAGAAACAAAATATGATCCTCTATATAATCCTTAATTTGATTGAAAACCCTAGAGTACAAGAAGATATCTTCCCTCAAGGAAGGCACTGGTCCCACGATGATTTATGTCCAAAATACACCTTACTTAGAGCCAACTCATGTTTAGATAGGCATACTCAAGAGAGGATACGAGGGGTAGATCGTTTACTAATAAAGGTATATTCTCATCACTAGTAGAGCACTATATAAGGAAGACGATCATGGGACAACCCTTGATGGTGTAGGTGGGGGTATAGTAGAAGTTATAAGGGTGCTGAGTGAACATATCTTTTCTCAGAGGAAAGTTGAAGAGCAATCGAGGGTAGCAATGCAGGGGCAAGAGGAAGACAAGAGATAGACAGAAACGAGATTTTCCGAGTGGAATCTCTCTCTTAACACTCATAGTTTCTCAATCTAATCTATTTAACACCTAGAGCTTCTCACTACTGGTCTAATTAACTTCATCCGAGCAATTCTAAGGATGCAATTACAAGTTCTTGTCATCACTAAGCTTCTTCTTTGGGAGGATGAAGTAAAAAAAAAAATAGTAATAACAATGGTGAATCGATCTCACTAAGCTTGTGCCTAATCAACTTGAATCAATCTCAGCAAAAATTCAAAGCCTTTTTTCTTTTAACAACCATTCAACAAAAGACAAAAAGTAATGCCACTAATTGGCCAACAAGCTATCTTTTACTCCATGTAATATTTCTCTTTAGGAGGGGATTTTAGGTAAATTTGAAAGCAATATTTTTGTATTTTATATAAATTTTAAAATTACTTGCATATCCCTCCAAAATGAGTGATCGATGGAGTCGAACCTAGTTATTGGATGCTTTTAAGATGGTGTTGAGTTGTTAAGATCTTCAACCTGCATGAAGATCAGATAAAGTTGATAGAAACTAATGGGAAAAGAGTGATCCACCTAATTATTATGTTGGCCGACTCTTTTATTGTTAGCCTCCTCTAAAATTGAGTAGTCATAAGATATTCTCCTGAATGAAAAATATTCTTCATTCAAATATTTTTCATTTGAATTTCAATATATTCGTTCTATAAGGTTTTTGGTTTTTTTTTACTGATGGTGGCCATATGTTGAGTTATCAAATAGGGTGAATATTCTCCATATTACTTTAGATATTATTAATTAAAAACACTAGGAAAAGAAGAAAAGTATTGCAAAAGTATCATTAAATACTGGCCAACATAAAAATTCAAGATCAATATGAGAAATGATTCAATACGATAGTGCCTACACTTCATTATCTAAAACCTTGAATGAATCAATTCAAAATATTTGGTTGTGCTTCATGTACTCTTCTTTTCTCAATATAGAGGTAAATTTAATGAAAAATGAGAATTTTATTTTATTGGCAATATGATGAGTTTAAATTTGGATGTCTACTCAATCAAAAAAATAAATGCCATAAATTGCCAGAGTTGTGATGTTTGATAAAATGATAACCTAAAATACCATAGAATGATACTTTCAACAGCTTGGAGGATATGTGCTTCTTGAAAAATGCAAAAATTATTGACTTTTTGTAGAACTTCATGGAGAAGAGAAAAGAATGAGAAGTACTTCCAATATGTAGTGCTTTGATTAATCTAAGAGTATCTATTTACATTAACTAAAAGATAAAGCATAAATTTTTTTAAATAATAAAAAAATTCATCATATCCCAATAAAATTTTTCACCCTCATCTATTTATTTTAATATAAATTTTTATCTTTTGTTTCATCTAATCTTAACTATTTGAATTAATCTTATCATACCCTCTTAATTCAAAATAGTTGTAACTTGAAATTATCTTTGAAAAAAATAATTTTTTTTGTCAAAGCTTTTGTAAAAATATCGACAAGCTGATCTTCAATGCGTAGTAGTCTATTTAAATTTCTCCCTTATTAACTAGTTTATAAATAAAATGATGTCAAACTTTGATATATTTGGTGTGCCTATGGAATAGGAGAGTTGTTGTTAGATTTTAGTTAGTTCATCTTTTTTTTTTATAGAGATCTATTAGAATTCTTTGAAACCAAATTATTTGATATATTGCACTTGTAATCGCAATATACTCTACCTCAAAGCTTGAAAGAGCAATATATTCTTATTTTTTTGTTGTCCAAAAAATCATGCATGAGTCTGAGCACAAATCCTTATATGCTTTTTGTATTATCTACACAACTAGCTTAATCACTATCAGAATATAGCTTAAAATCTTTTACCTACTTATAACGGATGTTATAATTAATAGTTCACTTGATATATCTAAAAACTCTTTTAGCTACTTTTAGGAACTTATTGATACTAAATACTTTTTTGTTTTGTTTATCACAATCAATGTTTTCCTTCTTTTTTCCTTGAATCCTTTTTAGAACCCAACTTAATAAAGAAAGGATTAATTTTCTTTGAGCTCCCTTGATTGCAACTCTATGTCAATTTTGATCTTTTTCTCTCCTCAAACTTCATTACAAGTAAAGTATTTTGTTTCTCTTCCTTCGTCTTTTTATATTCTTTCAGAGTCATCAATCTATCCTTTTTCTTTTCTTTTGAGTCATTAGTTATACCTTCTTTGTTATCTTTAGTCTCTTCGGATAAATTGTAAGCTTATTATCATCAGATTTTAGGACCTCATTCTTTTTTGTACATATGTCTCATTAGTTATAGTTCCCCAATTACCATGACTTATTCCATGGTATTTTATCTCATAGCCGCCATGTGAGATAGTTTTCATAGATCTATAAAAATTCAAATAATCATAGCTTTTATACTATAATGTAGATTCATTAATAATATTAGCAATGAATGCATGTCAGGAAAAATATGAAATAAATAAGAGAAACACTTTATTTTTCTTCATCCTCATAGTTGCTATCAATTCTTCTATTTTCTTTTCATAAATCAAATATTTATCATCATAAAAAAATAACATAATATCCTTTTCTCATCAATTTCTCTATACTAATGAGATTTTATTTTAAACCATAAATAAATATCACATTATCAATAATTTTTTTACCAAATTTCATGTTCAGTTCCTTTTCCTTTAACTTGAATCTTCCTATCATTTTTCATATATATAGATTTGATTAAATCATCAAGCCTTTAAAATAAACTTTTATCCCCTGTCATATAATTATTACATCCACCATGCAAAAATCAAATAGATTTAGAATATTCTTTATCAGACTCTATAAAGAAAATATTTTTCTTTATCCTTTTTTTACTATTATTTTTTCATAATAATTTGCTTATTTTTTTAAAATGGTTATATTTTTCACAATGAGAGTAGAGAGGAATATTTAGATTTTTATTTTTATACCAACAATCTTTTTCAAGCACTAGATTATCTAATTTATTTTGTAATAAAAATATTGATAAGATTCCTTATTACCTTCATTAGAATTCTTCTGACCCTCATTTGATTGGCCTCATCCCTTGCCTCAAGCATCAGATTATCCACGACCTTTACCATTTTGATCTCTTTTTTGATATTTGGTTTCTGAATTTTTTTTTTGTCATTCTTTTAATTTATCTTCATCTGAAAATCATGTCATGAAATTACATTTAAATATCTATTCACTTTTTGTTTATGAACTAGAAGCAAACCTATTCATTCATCATTGTATCTTTAATATCTTCTATAATAGTAGAAATCATATTAAGAAGAAAAACTTGTAAAACTTTTCTACTATAGTTTAATCTTTTAGATTTTGATCATAAGATCTCATTTGATTTACAAGAAAAGAGACTTTGAGAAAATCTAACGATAGATTCAGAATCTTTCATCATAAGAGTTTCAAATTCACATCGAAGAATATGAAGCTTTGTTTTTATCTAGTTCATGTCTTTAAATATATTTTTAAATATTTTTTAGGCTTCTATTGATGTTAATACTATTATAATTCAAGAATATAAAGACTCATCTATTGCTTGTTGTAGCATATAGAGGGCTCTTATATCTTTCTACATATTCTTATTTATTTGATCTTTTTTATCTTCAGTAATATTATGATCCTATAGTTCATACTCAATAAAATTATTTTCTATTAAATTTTATAATTATTGTGAAATAAATAGAGTTATCATTTTAACTATCCAAAATTGATAAATTTTACCTTTGAAGATAAGAAGTTAATTAGAAACACTTGCTCTAATGCTTGTCATCTTTTTTTTTTTTTTTATCTATTGGTCTTCTCTTTTTTTTTAATTGATCTACTCCTATTGGTCTTATTAGAATGAGGCTTTGATACTATATTTATTGACTTTTCTATATAACTTGAAAAAGAGAAAGAATATAGTAGAAGTAATGAGTAGTACTTCGTATTGAATTCATCCAAAAGTACCTAGACAAAAGATATAGTATAAAATTTTTAAATAATAAAAAATTTAACATATCTCAATAAATATTTTCACCATCATCTATTTATTTTAATCTAATTTTTTTTTATTTTTTATTTCATCTAATTCTATTTATTTAAATTAATCTTATAAAAAATGAGCCAATAAGCCTAATCTATTAATTAAATTTTAGTACATTTCGAAGCTATTAATTTATATGTCCTTCAATCGAATCAAACAGAAGTATAGAATTATAATTATATCATTAATAGGTAGGCGATAGATATTCATATCCTTAACTTTATTTCATAGAGTTGCTCTAACATATAACGAAGACATACAAACCACAACATTACGATGGAGTTATTAAAGGACTACTATATCAATCATATCACTTCTTTCCATCTCGTTAGGTCATCAGTGCTTCCTTTTCATGATGTCATGTTATATACGTCAGCTAGAAGTCGTTTTCTAGTGCTAAGCAAGATATCAATTTGTAGCACAAAAATACAAAAAAAATTATCTCATAGATTTTAAACTTAAGCCAATGTTTGACTTGATTACTATATTAGAAATATCACATCAAATGGATTGTTGGAAGATATGGACCAATTATGATGTGTGAACGTAGAAAAGACCTTCTTAATTGTGACATCTCATGCATGTGAGTTGAAAAGTTATTCTATCTCATTATCCACTCCAAAAAAAAAAAATTAATGTATGGTTTATTTCATATGATTTTACACTTAGATTATAACAAATATAAGGAAATAATATTCGTGTTTATAATTCCAAACCTAATATGTATCACCATCGATATGATCCAAGCCCTAATACGTCATGAGCATTGCTCACGGCCCAAGCCTCTAAGAATATTTGAACCCTAAAGTTTCATTTATTATTGTTCTTATGTAATATGTATTTATTACGATATTCGATTATTTGAGTTTGAAAACTATGTGGACCTCCAAAAGATTATCTTCACACTAGAGTTGGATGTTAGAGAAATTAATCAACGTCCACATACACACCATGTGAATTCACTACATCAGACATACATGTAGAGAAGAATGCTTTCATTTAATATTGACATCATTTGATGGGTAATTTGCGTTGAAAACTCTATTATTATTAAGTCTCCAACTGTGTGGTGTGACATTTTGTGAATTCAGAGCCATCGATTGATTGAAGATATATGTGAACATGAGAGTTATATATTCAATGATCCAAATAACAAGGTGCTTTAAACATTTAATTGTTTGAATAAGTTGGAGAACAGAAACTTTCAATTGATGATGCCTAAAATACGAGGACAATAAAGTAGTTAATAAAATGAGAAGAACAAAGTTTCACAGATATGTAGGTGGTTCGCATTAAATCCTTGATATGAACACATTACTCATGGTCAGAAAGTGGAAATCTTGCCGGAGCCTATATTAATGCTACTTCATACGTGTCAGTACAACGCCTTCTTGTACGACTCATCATAGGAAATACTTGGTGGTCATGATTCATTCACTGTCAAATCATGCATTTAATCGTTGTCAAAATCATGGTGAGAACATAGGAACCTTATCACTTCTCCGATGTATATGATTGTAACTCAAGACGAGGACTAGAAAATGTTACCAAATAAAAAAAATTGTGAATTCACGTAAAAAATCCTTTTTCGTTTGTTTTTTCGAGAGGTATAATTTTCATATTTCTCATGTTCTCTATTTGTCATAATTCTTGAAATAACACTTACAAGATGATTAAAAGGTCATTCTCTATTTATCATAATCTCTAAAATATCCCTCACAAGATGATTAAAAGATCATGTGGACCGGTGCATAAGATAAATCGATCTAATTTTTTGATTATAATATTTTTAACATAGAGACAACCAATCCAAATCCATGGATCAGTTTGCTTTATAGACTAGTCTATAGGGTCTAACTAAGTGTTATTTTAATTATCTTGTAAGAGGGTATTTCAAAAATTATAATAAATAAGGGGTGTCCTTTGGAAAATATAAAAAGAGGCACCTCCCAAAAAAAAATCAAAATGAGAGTCTTTTCTAGCTATTTTGTCAAAAAATACTACTTGAGAATATATATATATATATATATATATATATGTAAACGATGAAATGGTCATGCATTGCCGAAAGTTGCTATATAAAGGGGTTGGCTCTCATAGCTTCCTTGTCTATGAGAGCAAGGGAAACCACTTCTCGTTTGCTGAGGATGGAGCACAGCAACCTGCTGGTTTCCACTTCCACTGACCTATCGCACTGTTATCATCACCTGGAGATCAAGGTGATCAACGAAGCGCATGAGCTCACGAGGCAACTACGAGCAGTTCTTCTCCCATCTCTGCCTGCAGGAAGCTTGGCCGACCTCGCCCGAGAGATTCTCGACAAAATCATCAAGTCCTGCTCCTTGGCTGTCTTCATGCTCCAGTCCGGCGGCCATGGCCATCAAACAAGTAAACAGCACGGTGAGGGAGAAAGACCCATGCTTGACGGTCACAAGAAAAGGTCCGTACATCTATAATAACATGCTTAATCCACGGAGGAATCTTCTCTTTCAAAAAAGAGAAAAAACGGAAGTAAAAGGAAGGAGTTTACGATGCAGGAAGTCGCAGAACGCATCGTCCATAGTAACATCTGTTCCGTTTGAAGATGGACATCAGTGGACAAAGTATGGGCAGAAAAGAATTAACGGTGCCAAATACCCAAGGTAGTCTCTGATAGAAATAATAGAAGATAAGAACAATAGAATATAAGAAGCTTTATTGAAGTAGAGAAACTTTAGCTTTAGCTTTAATCTATTAACATGTTCCCTCTCCTATTTATACAAATTAGGAGAGGATTTCCCTAACAGAATAGAGGATTTTCCTCAACAGAATGAGAAATTTCCTTATATAGTTAGGAAAATCTTATCTTCTATCATGCCCCGCAAGATGGTGCTCCTGACAAGGATACCAATCTTGGATCGATGCAAAGAATTGTTTACAAGCGAGAGGCTTCATGAGTAAGATAAGTATAGATCGCTGCTGCTGCTGCTGTGATTGCTGTTGCTGTGATGGCACAGGCGTTCCCTTCATTCTCCTTAAGTCTACCGAATGTTGACAGATCAGCGAAGACTACCGCGGTGAGGAAGATGAGATTGACCACGGAGCCTCTTAGGAATGCAACGGTGTTGGTTGTTGGCCGAAGGGTGAAGCTTCACTTTTCTCAGCGACCAACACTTTTCTCAGCGACGTTGGTCGCTGGCCGAAGGCAAGAGCGAAGCTTCGCTTTTCTCAACGACATTGGTCGTGGTTGTGATTACGACGGCTGCGACGGTTGAGAAAAAATCTACAGTAATGTTGCAGTGATGCTACTACAGCAAAGGAGGAAACTGCAACAGAGGAGGAAGCTGTAGCAGAAGAGGAAGGAAAATAACTACAACGAGGAAGAAAGGTAAACTGCAACAGAGGAGGAAGCTGTAGCAGAAGAGGAAGGAAAATAACTACAACGAGGAAGAAAGGTGGGGCAGTGCTGATGAGCAGCACTAGAGATGCCGTAGTGGAAGGGAACGGACGTTGGCGCAAAGTGGCAACACCAATGATGAATTGGCAACAAGAAGAGAGCTTGCTCTAGGCAAGTGGCTCTGATACCATGATAGAAATAATAGAAGATAAGAACAATAGAATATAAGAAGCTTTATTGAAGTAGAGAAACTTTAGCTTTAGCTTTAATCTATTAACATGTTCCCTCTCCTATTTATACAAATTAGGAGGAAGGATTTCCCTAACAGAATAGAGGATTTTCCTCAACAGAATGAGAAATTTCCTCATATAGTTAGGAAAATCTTATCTTCTATCAGTCTCATCATCGTATACATATATACATACATAAATATATAAATATGTATGTATGTATATATGTACAAAAGAACGTCCACATTGATACTTAATCACTTGATTCGATATTTCCTTTTTCCCTCAAGGAGCTACCACAGGTGCATTTATCACAAAGACCAGGACTGCCCAGCAACAAAGACAGTGCAAAGGGTGGATAGAGATGCAGATCCACCAGAGTTTATTGTCGTCTATAACATGCAACACAGGTGCAGATCCAGTGATAGACACATACCATTTGTGATGGAGTCTGCTGAAGCTTCCTTGGTGAAGAACCAGAGCCGAACTGATACCCCCTCCGACGGTGACCCACAGATGACCCACCTGCTACTCTCTGATGAGATATCGAACATTTCACTGACTCCAGAGCAGTGGAACCTGGACAACGATTTGGATCCTGTGATGAGCTTGTTTGAGTTTGCTGATGCAGATCCATTTTACAGCAGTGTTCTGATGAATCTACATTAAAAGAGTCAGGAACGATGCTTATCGCTATTTAGTGCACGACATACGGCTAAAGTTATTGATGTGATGGGTTTATATTATATAAATATCAATATTATGCTGCCCTCTCCTGTGCTTTATTAATTTATTGTCTCATAAGCTAGTTTTATTGTCTAATATGTGGTACTTATATTAACTTAATATAAATTTATAATATTATTTATATTATATTATATTATATACTGCTTTATGTTTTAGTACTTCATTTTATTTAGTTTAATACATTTTATGCTTCTATTTCTATGTACATAGTTATATATATGATGTTTATGTATATAATATCATTTGATATCAACCATATGTTATTTGTTTTATCTTATTGTTTATTGTTGTAATGGTTATGTTATTTCAATTCTATACAAATAAAATTGTATATTTTAGTAAGAAAGAATTCTGAGGATTTCCAAATCAAATGGATTAGGCGTAGAAAATATGATGGATAATTCCGAGTGAGATTCTAACATTTAAGAGGAATTTGATTCTTGCACATCAAATAACGTAAATTGGTAAGTTAAATGGAGGTAACGTAACATCCCCAATCAACACAAAGTTAGGGATGGTACAATGTCGCAATCCTATAGGTTTACTTTTAAGAATGCAAGATCAAAATCAAAATTAAATAACTTTTAAAATATAATTATTGTATAATCCACAAAACATTAATAACATAACTCAATCCACTCGTTGGACATTCAATAGATTCATTAATTCCTTAAAAATTTATAATATTTTAATCCAAATAATATATATAAAAAATAATCTCAATTTATAATTGATAGTAGTTAAGATTTTTTCAACTATATAAAGAAATATCATTATTTTGTTGAAGAAAATCTTACATCCTAACGTGTATAAATATGGAGCACCATATTAAACACAGCAATATCTTTTTCGTTTCATTCTTAACGATAATAATCTTAATAGATTAGTTACATAATTCAATCGGTAATAGTTCCACCATGCTTTTAATCGTGCAACTCAAAACAATTTGAAGATTATTATTGCTAGCAAAACAACATGACTCATAACTCATAACCAAATGAGAAAACTACACTTCAATAAACAACATGACTCATTGCTAGCAAAACTTATCATAAATAATTAATTTTTTATATATTTAAAATATACATAGATATTAAATACTTTTCTTATACTTATACAAAACTTAGACTTTACATGCATTACAAAATAAAATACTTGAATACAAATCTTTCATTATGCTTATATGACTTACAAATCATCAGTTTTATATACACTTCAAATCATGACTTTTTCATAATACTTTTTAAAGTAAAATATATTTAAATATATTATTGTTAGGAGAAAATATCATTGATATCTTAGTCAGCCCAATGTGGTTCAGACCTGTATGTACATGATTATTCAAGATGCCTCCATGATAGAAATGATGAACTCATAAGGTGCCACCTATATGAAAATCGAGGTCGGAAAAAGTTTCTCAACCAAGTTAGTAATATAAGGTATAAGGAATATGAGACGGATATGAGTAGTATAAGGAAGTCTTATTCTCTATGTTAAAGGAAGCTTACAATTTCCTTTTTTTAATCATAAATGGTAAGAAGGAAGTTTATGATTGTCTTTTTGGTCATAAATGATAAGAAGAAAACTTCATCTTCTCCTCCCTCTCTAGGCATCATGTGGCGGTGAAATGTTAGATGATTAGCCAATAATATATCTCCTATCATTCAGGTCCCCCCCTAAAGGCATGCTTGGAGCTCTTGTAAGAGGGGCTTAAAGTGTAGCGTTTAGTTCATATAACACGAGAGCATTCGAGATTTCCTTTGTTGGTTAAGTTTTCTTAACTCACGTGTCTTAGGCATGTTTTGTCCTACGTTTCCACTATGATGGATTTCTCTTCATACGGATCAAGTTTTCCCAATGTATATGCCTTGGGCACATTTTATCTTGTGCCTCTATCGTGATAGATTTTTTTTCACGCAGATTAGGTTTTCCTAACTCGAGCAAATTTTATCTTGTGCCTCCACCATAATGGATTTCTATTCACAAGGGTTAGGTTTTCTAACCTCATACACCTTTAGTATATTTTATCTTGTGCTTCTACCATGATAGATTTCTCTTTACATAAGTCAGGTTTTTTTAACTTATGCGCCTTGGGTACATTTTGCCTTATGCCTCCACCGTGGCAGAGTTTTCTTCACGGGCACATTTTACCTCGCACCTCTACTATTGTAGATTTAGTGTTTTTCAAGTCCATTGGTATTTTTTGAATCCTTCATCCAATTTATTTTAAATCCTTTAACCCATGCTTTTTGAATCCTTAATTTGCTAGCATCCCTATGAATGTGTCCCTAAGGGATATTTGTCTCAATTGTGAGAGGAGAGAGACTAGCTCCTTCCTTATAAATCCCTCCTCACCTCATGAGTGAGGTTTATTATTCCATTTGAGCCTCCAAAGCCTCTATAGAAATCTTCTATGCTTCTTTTTGGTTCCATGCAGGGTGAGTTAGTCCTTGGGTCTCTTATAGTCGTAGCATTGGTTTAGCAATAGATCGGTCTTCTACCATTCTATTTTTGTCTCATTCGGGCGAGATGTCTCTTCTTTTTCATACAAGTTCTTTTCGATCTATTGGGTACTAGATGATTGAGGTATACACTTTGTCTTTGGATAGCTCAAGGGTAAAGGAAGTCTTGACCTCCCCTTCATTGTGGAAGGTAGTTCCCATGAACTCAAAAGTTTTTCGAGACTTAAGAGCCTACGAAAGGCCCACATGACTAAAGATTTAGTGGTGAGTGCATGACTTCTAGATCACTTAAGAGTTAAGTATTCCATCTCGACTAAGCTCAATTTGTAAGCCCCCCAACTTGGTCAACGTCCATTCGACCCTGCGTCGGGGTCTTTTTGCTTATCCTATAATGCTCTCGAGGTGGGACTTCATCTTCCCCTCCACCTAATAATAGTATCTTGCCTATAATGGTAGACGATATCACCTTTTAAGATGATGCCCAACTCATGATACTATCTAATAATATTCATCGGGGAATGTTGGCATGCCAACACTACGAAGTGTAAGGGAAAAAATGGCTTATTTTCGATAGTGTAAGGGAAAAAATTGCTACTACTTGATCACTTAAAGGGGCTTTAAAGTTAGTAGAGCCCCTTCCAACCACAAAGGTTAAAAGGAGCAATTCTTCTTTGTAGGTTTAAGTTGAGATTGGGGGTTTAAACTAGCTTAGTTGGCACACTACATGGACAACACACCCCCTTTCTTGTTAAATGAGGAGGTAGATCAAGTTCTTTGACTAAGGGATATATTTTCTTCCTCCGAGGCCATTAGGAAGAAGGATGATGACTAGTTGATCGATATGGGTCTCAGCCTGCCTCTTCGGGGTATGACCCAAACCTCCAATTACTTTACCTCATCCCTCTTTTAATCCTTTGTAGTCTTGTGATTATGATACTTTACATACATGAATATGCATTTCTTAAAGAGGAAGGTGTTTGGTTCCTCTTTGGGCATAATGGTGGCCTCTTGGACTCCAGCTACTATCTATGAGCCATTGGGCTCGACTCGATTTGGCCACCATGCCAGCGCCGATAAGCTGAGAAAGAAGTAGAAGATTATTGTGAGAAAAGTGCCTTGCCCATGAAGGGGTAGGGAACTTGAGGAGCCAGTTCACGATAAGGAGCCTGCTACCTTAAATAATAGTGATCCACAAGGCAATGGCTGCTAAGACGCTCCTTAAATCGCTGCCCAAATCTTCTCGCTATGCACACCACACAATCGAGAAGGGTTGATCCTTTTTGTTGTCCACACACCCCAAATAGGGGCTGCTGGCTGAAGAGGAGAGGGGGCAAGGAGAATAGGAGGTGGTAGCTAAAAGAGGTCTAACTTATAGCTCTTTGTTTTCCTCTTATATATAGAGGCTCCCTATCAACTTAACCCTAATAGATCTTGTTCTATTGGGTACTGAATCTTCATCTAACTATCCAAGCCTCTTAGATTAGTGGGTCTCTACCTAATAATCTCTCATTAGCTCTTATTAGATCTCATCTATATGATCCAATAATTCATGGGCTTATTGGATATCCAATAAGATAGGGGCTCCGACGGATATCACATATCCGAACCTCTACTTATCGCAACACCTACCATATGTGTGTGACCCTTTAGGCCCAATATCGAGCTGGCCATGAGTCATACTTGTTAGAACTCCTTCTTGCTTTGTGAATTATTATCTCCATAATAATTCACTCGACTTATCGACTACGAATGTATTAGACTACAACACCATAATCCCTAAACGATACTGAGCAATCCTATCCATTGGACCTATCTATCTTTAGTTACTATATATCTATAGTCTCAATTCCATCTAATATCCTAAAGATAGTATTATTGAATCTCATATTTTGATGATGAAACCAATTGATAAATGTTTATGATTTAATCTGTGTTTTGAGTGATGCAGGATGCTTCGATCAGGATGAGACAATTAAAGCAGGAAGAATCATGTTGGGCTAAAGGAAAACATGTTAAAAGATTGGACATCAAGCCGGAGGATCGATCGACGTATCGACAGAAAACTTTGGGCCATGGATTCGGGCATCGGGCCAAGAAGAGTGGATATTGCACCAAGGATATTAGTGTTATGGAGTCAATTGACCGATTGGGCAATAGGCCACAAGAGAAGACGATGCGCCGAAGAATCGGACGAAGTGTCGAGGGACCAATGATATATCAGACAACATGATTAATGCTTAGTATTAATTGTCTAGATCGAAATGTGTTTTTACATATGCAAGATTAACTATGATAGCAAAACATAAAGCAAAATGAAGTCCCGGAGTCAAGGATGTGATTTCGTTGGGAGTTCGAGTGTTCGTCGAAAGTTCTGCAGGAATTAGCCGAGAAGTCCAGGAGCTTGCCAAAGAAGCTCGTCGAAACTTGCTAAGAAAATCATTGTGAAGTCTAGGAGCTTACCGGGAGTTCACTGGAACATTGCCGAGAGATCGTTGGAAGTTCGCCGGAAGATCGTCGGAGGAAACCAAGACATAGGGACTTATTTAGCTTAGCAAATATCTTAGATTTCATAGTTAGCACGTAATTGGGTTTGGATTTGGGCCAACCCAATTAGGGGTAAGCTGGGCCCATGTAAGGATAGTGTTGGGCCCAATGAGAGGCCCAAACAGTGTCCCAAGAAGTGGCACCGTCGTGGCATAGTCTTTGAGACAATGTCAGGTAGTGGTACCGCCAATCTAGGCAGTTGTACCGCCCCTGGCAGGGTGTCAAGCAGTGGTACCGCTAGTTTGGGCGATGATACCACCCAGCATAACCTCCCAGGCGGTGGTACAGCTAGACTACGTGGTGGTACCACCCCATGTAGTGTCAGTGTCAGATTGACAGTGGTGGTGGTACCGCCCGAACCTAGGAAACCCGGGATGAGATATTTTTAGGCTCCAAGTTTGAATCAACTTGAAACCTATAAATACCTCTCTCATCCCTGGTTAACATACATAAGTATTGAGAGTAAAAAAAGGAAAGAAATGCTGCTGCAATCTTGTGTGAGCTCATCTCAAAGTTCTAAGTGTTAGAATAGTTTGAGAGAGGAGTAAGTGGGGGTGTAAGGGTTATCTCCTAAAATCGGTAAAAGGAGAATCGAGTTGTAAGAAGGAGGTTGATCTTCGCCTATTAAAGGAAGATCGATTGTGGATGCCGGTGGCCTTGACGGAAGAGGAATCGGTGGAGTGGATATAGGTCATGACGACCGAACCACTTTAAAATTGGCATGTTCTCTGGTTTGCATTTACTTCTTGCTATTTACATACTGCAAACTGAATCTTCACTTGCCTACTGCATTCACTTCATAAACGTACACTTTCAAAGTTATTCCCTTTACGAAATGATTTTTCGTCAGAAACGGATTTAATTGAAATGAAGTTTTAAACCGACGTTATTTTACCGCTACACTAATTCACTCCCCCTTAGTGCCGACCCCATTCCTAACAATTGGTATCAGAGTCTCGTTTTCTCATTTGGTTTAACATCCAATGAGAAATGACTCTTTTTAGCTTTCAAGAGGGTCACTCTCTCATTTGTCCTTCCTTTTTCAATGGGACGGACTATACTTATTGGAAAACTCGAATGAAAGTTTTCTTGCTTTCATTGAATCTCAATTTATGGCACATAGTCGAATTTGATTTTCAAAGGTCTTCTCTTCCAATGAACCATTGGAATGATTTGGAGAAGAAGACTTTTTCTCTAAATGCAAAGGCTATGAATGCCTTGTTTTGCACCTTAGACAAAAACGAGTTTAATCGGGTTTCTATGAGCGAAACGACTTTTGACATATAGCGCACTCTCGAAATCACATATGAAGGCACTAACAAAGTTAAAGATTCAAAAATCAACTTTTTAATGTATGATTTTGAACTTTTTCGAATGAAGCCGAGTGAAATCATTGTTGACATATACACCCATTTTATGGATGTCTTCAATGGTTTAAAAGCTCTTGGTAAAAGCTTTTTAAATTTTGAACTCGTTAACAAGATTTTATGATCATTTTCTAAAAATTAGGATTCGAAAATAACGACTATTCAAGAATCAAAAAATATGAATACTTTTTTGATCGAATAACTTATCGAGTCTCTAATGACCTATGAAATGATGTGCAATGCACATGAAGAACTTAAGAATCACCTTCCAAAGTATAGGAAGGATTTTGGACTAAGAACAATCGAAGACCACTCGAGCATAAGCTTAAGTGATGGTGAACTTGAACTCCTCACTAAGAAATTTAAAAAGTTCGTGAAATAAAAATTAAAGAACAAAAATAAACTTAAAAGAATGCAACTACTTGCTTTGAATGCAAGAAAAAGGAAACAATCTTGGACGAATCAATCTCATCCGAAGACGAGGAGAAAATCAACAAAGGCGAGGTGGCAAACTACGCCTTAATGGCTTTCGACGATGAGGTAATCGAAACCCCCTTAATTTATTTCAAAATTACATGATGCTTTTCATGATGCATTTTCTTTAGTTTTTAAAAATTGTATGTTTAATAATGTAATGAAAATACAAAATTAGGAATCATGCTTATCATGCTAGTAATTTTGAAAATAATCATGAAAATTACAAATGATAAAGGAAATCATGCTAGATGTTTTAATGATATGATAAAGTGATAATGTGTATCTTGATGATCTTCGTATTTAATTAAAAATACTTTATGAAATTATGCTCGATGAAATAATATAATGATGATTTGATATCATGCTTAATAAGTTTATATTTCGAAATTATGCATGATGATTTTTTATATTTATGGATTTTAATGAAAGTGGCTTATTGATCTTTGACGTAAAAAATCTTGCCCTTTTGGTTTTAAATGTTGATGCACATTTTTATTTGGCATAAATGAAATAAATCACATGAATTGAAACAACTAAAAAGAGAAAAGGTTTCTCCTTGAAAAATTTATTTTTCCTATTTTATCGATTTTTTAAAAAAGGAGATTAATGAATTTATTTATATCACCTTTATGAATCTCTTGTACCACGAAAATAATTTTGATGGGTTAAATTTGAATAACCCTTAATCCAAATGAATCATGAATGTTTCTTCGGTATTCATAAATTGTCCTCTTATGATTTTACTTGGCATTTTATTTAAGAGGAGATTTGTTAAAATGAATCATGGTCTCTCTTGATTTCTCAGAATTATAACTTGAAAATTCTTTTTATAAATCAAGATTGTTTACTATGATTCTTTCTTTTTGTTATTTGAGTTATTAAAAAAGAATCATAATATGTCTCTTGATTTTCATAATTTGTCTTCATGATCTTTGATATTTTCTCTCTCATGATATGATTTTTATGTACAATTCTTTGTATTCATGAAATATTTATCTCATCACCCAATTAATTCTTCTTGATATTTTTCATGTGACGATATGAATGCATGAAATACTCATGATATTATTTTGATGCATACAATGATGAAATATTAATGATGAAAAATTGTTTGACGTTCACGACTTGATTTTTTCATCTTTGTTACTTTACCTTTGTCATGATTTGGAAATTGTTGTAAGGGAAAAAGAATTACAAAATTGTATTCTTCCCTTCTATTTGACAATAACATAGGGGGATTAAATTTTGCTAGAATTGCTAGCTTGTAATATAAAGAGAAGTAAAGAGTTGCTATTTAAAAAGAAGCAAAAATGCTATCTCAAGAAGCAAAACTTGCAACTTGCACATTGCTAAAGGAAGGCTAGCTTGCACACTTCAACAAGAAAGCCATCTTGCATTTGCTTTTGAAATATTGCTAGCTTACACTTTAAAAAATGATGAAAATTTTTTTGCTAGCTTGTATGCTGTAGAACTTGCTATTTTACTACCTTGCATATCCAAAATTGATAGCTTGCATTTCTCAAAAGAGAAGAGTTGCTTTCTTGAGAATATCTTAAAATTTGCTAGCTTGCATGATGTAGAACTTGTTATCTTGAACATCACCAAGACTTACTAGCTTGTATGATAATTAAACTTAAGATTTATTATGCAATGATTTGAACTTATACGTCTAAACACATGAGAATTAAACTTCTTCTTTTTGTTGATGACAAAGGTGGAGAAGTATGATGATGTTATGCATAAGTTTATGATAACATGTTGCTTGGATTCTTGAATCCAAGAGTTCTATCAATATGACATATTAATTGGGGGAGTTTGTTTAAACTCCGGGAGTTAAGGTTAACTCTATCATCAATTAGTTGTCATCATAAAAAAGGGAGAGATTGTTGAATCTCAGATTTTGATGATGAAACCAATTGATAAGTGTTTATGATTTAATCTGCGTTTTGAGTGACGCAGGATGCTTCAATCAGGATAAGACAATTAAAGCATGAAGAATCATGTTGGGCCGGAGGAAAACATGTCAGAAGATTAGACGTCGAGCCGGAGGATCGTTCGATGTATCGACAGAAGGCTTCAGGCCATGGATTCGGGCATCGGGCCAAGAAGAGCGGATATTGCACCAAGGATATCGGAGTTGCGGAGTCAACTGGCTGATTGTGCAATAGGCCGCAAGAGAGGACGATGCGCCAAAGAATTAGACGAAGTGTCGAGGGACCAATGACATACCGGACAATATGATTAATACTTAATATTAATTGTCTAGATTAAAGTGTGTTTTTACATGTGCAAGATTAACTATGATAGCAAGGCATAAAGCAAAATGAAGTCCCGGAGTCAAGGACACGATTTCGTTGGGAGTTCGAGAGTTCGTCAGAGGTCCAAACGTTCGTCGGAAGTTCTGTAGGAACCAACCGAGAAGTCCAGAGGCTTGCCAAAGAAGCTCGTCAGAACTCGCCAAGAAGATCATCGTGAAGTTCAGGAGCTTATTAGGAGTCCGTTGGAATATTGCCGAGAGATCGTCGGAAGTTTGCCGGAAGATCGTCGGAAGTTCACCGGAAGAAACCAAGACATAGGGACTTGTTTAGCTCAGCAAATGTCTTAGATTTCATAGTTAGTACGTAATTGGGTTTGGATTTGGGCCAACTCAATTAGGGGCCAGTTGGGCCATGTAAGGACTATGTTGGGCCCAATGAGAGGTCCAAACAGTGTCCCAAGAAGTAGCACCGTGGTGGCACAGTCTTTGAGACTGTGTCAGGCAGTGGTACCACCAGTCTGGGCAGTTGTACCGCCCCTGACAAGGTGTTAGGCAGTGGTACCGCTAGTCTGGGCGGTGGTACTACCCAGTGCAGTGTCAGTGTCAGATTGACACTAGCGGTGGTACCGCTTAGACCCAGGAAACCAGGGATGAGATGTTTTAAGGCTCCAAGTTTGAATTAACTTTAAGCCTATAAATACCCCTCTCATCCCTAGTTAACATATACAAGTATTGTGAGTAAAAAAGGAAAGAAACGTTGCTGCAATCTTATGTGAGCTCCTCTCAAAGTTAGTATTAGAATAGTTTGAGAGATGAGTAAGTAGGGGTGTAAGGGTTATCTCCTAAACTCGATAAAAAGAGAATCGAGTTATAAGAAGGAGGTTGATCTTTGCCTATTAAAAGAAGATCGATAGTAGATGCCGGTGGCCTCGACGGAAGAGGAATCGGCGGAGTGGATATAGGTCACGATGACCAAACCACTATAAAATTGGCATGTTCTCTAGTTTGCATTTACTTCCTACCATTTACATACTACAAACTGAATCTTTACTTGCCTACTGCATTCACTTTATAAACGTACGCTTTCAAAGTTATTACCTTTATGAAACGGTTTTTCGTTAGAAACGGATTTAATCGAAATGAAGTTTTAAACCGACGTTATTTTACCACTGCACTAATTCACCCTCCCTCTTAGTGCCGACCCCTTTCTTAACAAGTATATCGGGCATAGTGCTGTTTGGCCCATATGAAATCTACTCGAGTCTCGCTCTAATCAGATTCTCTTGGAAAACTCTTTCTCTCTCAATCTGAATGACCTTGGCTAGGGATTTACTTGAGCAAGAATACATGGGATATTCCTCTCATGATACCAAGAGTGGATAATCCTCTATTAACATTCATTTCCCTCGAAAGATTGGTTGTCACTCCCAATGACCGACTGTGCTAGATCTGGAACTTCTAAGTTTATAAATCTGTTATCAAAGAGTGGAGTACTTATACGGGACATCCTTAATTTCTCAAGTCTAAGGACCAGATATACCATTAGAATAATGAAATTACTGTTTGACAATGAGGCATCATCAACCATCCAACATTCCGTGAGCGGATCAATTAGTGAACTCATTCTCTAATGAGCACTTGCGTGGTATCTCTAGTGTCCCCACATTAGCAACTATGAGATTAACCGCCTCCATCATATAGATGGGCATACAACACACTAGTCTATCTGGTCATCTCGATGTTCTTCTCGAGTGACCTATGACTGAGATTATTTAGGGCCTGTGTTTAAAGGTAAATCGATCTCATTATTGTGATCTCATCACGATCCGATTCCCATTATATAGATTCATGGACATCACAATATATTCATGCAATATATAATATAAATTGATAAAATATCAAATAATAATAATAAATAAAAAGACTATGTGTCAAGTCACACATGCCATCACTCACATGATTGGCTTACAAGGACTTATGACTAGCAATCTTCCACTTGGCCTAAAGTCAATCACCTATGTGTCTGATCCCCATCAGACCCTTGTGACGCTCAAAGACAATCTAAGACAACTGCTTTGTTAGTGGACCTGCGATGTTATCTTCAGATGGAACTCTTTCCATTGCTACATCTCCTTGGGTTATAAATTAAGCAACTAAATGATGAAATTTTTGTTACTCAAACTAAATATGCTTTACATCTATCAAAACAGTTCAATATAGATAGTGCTAAGGCTATTAATACACTAATGACCACTTATACAAAATTGGATATGGACATTGATGGAGAAAGTTTTGATCAAAAGACCTATAGGGGTATGATAGGCAGTTTACTATACCTCATAGCAACTAGATGAGACATTATATTTTTATACGTTGTGCTAGATTTCAATCTAATCCCAAGCAATCTCACTTTAAAGCCTTTAAAATAATTTTTAGATATCTAAAATGAACTCTTAATATAGGATTATAGTATCTAAAATTTAAAAACTTTGAATTAATTACTTATGTCGATGTAGATTTTATTGAATGTAGAGTAGATAGAAAAAACATATTAGGAATATGTCAACACTTAGATCATGCACTTGCCTCTTGGTCTTCTAAGAAACAAAACTCGGTTGCATTATCTGCAACCGAAGCTGAGTATATAGCAGCAGGTGCATGTTGTACACAAGTTATTGTTAGTCATAGGTACCCCTATAAGCCGATCACGTGAAGCTAAGTATATAACCAAAAATAATATCATCAACATAAATTTAAACAATAAAAAAATTATTTTTAAAATATTTAAAAAATAATATGGTATCAACCTTCCTTTTTAAAAAATTATTCTTAATTAGAAAGAAACTAAGTCTCTCATACCAAGCCCTTAGGGCTTATTTCCAACCATAAAGAGCTTAGACAACTTAAAAATATAATTTAAAAAAAAATCATTAAGAAAAATACTTTTAACATCCATTTGAAATAACTTAAAATTATTACAACTAGCATACGCAAGGAGAATCCTTATAACTTCAAGTCTAGCCATAAGAACAAAAGTTTCTTCATAATCGAAACATTTTTCTTGGTTAAAATCTTTAGCCACTAATCTAGCCTTATTTCTAACTATGATACCATAGTTCATCTTGCTTATTTCTAAAGACTCATTTAGTACCAATTACTAAATGGTCACTAGGTCTAGGAATAAGATTCCATATCTCATTTCTCTCAAATTGATTTACATAAGCACTAATTCACACCCTCCCCATCTTAATGACGACAAGGTCCTAACACAGATATAAGATATCTGTTGGGGCTCCTATCTTATTGGATATCCAATAAGTCCCTGGATTATTGGATCCTATGGATGAGACCCAATAAGAGCCAATAAAAGATTATTGGATAGAAATTCACTAATCTAAGAGGTATTGGTAGTTGGATGGAGATCCAATACCCAATATGATAGGATCCATTAGGGTTAAGTTGATAGAGGGCCTTTATAAATAGGAGGGAACTAAAGACCCATAGGCTAGAGGCTTCTTGGTTGCCACCTCCTATTCTCCTCTCCCTTTCTCTTCCTCAAATAGAAGGTGTAGAGATTTAGGCAATGATTTGAGGAGTGTCATCATAGTCATACTATGTGGATCACAGCTAGAGAGGAGGGCACTTGAACTTCTTCATCCAATCCCATAAATCTATAGGAATTCAGGGATATATGATCTCACTTGGTAAAACACTATCACATGTGGTTTTAAGTTTCGTAGGTTTTTGCACACCAATCTTCGTATGATGACGAACACCTTTTTGAAAAATTTGGGATTTTTATTTTTTGTTATTTCGCTGCACATATGATGTCGCCCCTAGATTTCTCCACACATCCCCCGTAAGTAGACACTTTTTAGATGTAGCTCAGTCATAAATTTTATGACCCGAGGGGCTATCTCCTCTCGAGATAGGTCCACCAATGATAACGTCGATCTGTCTTTTGGTCGACCCCTAAGTCGGGGTGAAGTTTCCTGGTGCATTCGAATGAACCGCCCGAGGTGTCTCTAATGAATGAGTTCTTCAATTTGTTCTTTTAAATCATTATAATCTTTCATGTTATGGCTGTAATTTTTGTGGAAGTGGCAATACTTGGATCTATCTCTCTTTACTAATGAAATCTTTATCAATTGAGGGTCTTTTTAGAGTCCCTTCTCTTTTATCTGTAAAAAGACTTTGGTTTTGATCATATTCAGGAGAGTTGACTCAAGCTTCACGAGAAAACTCGGGTTAGTTGCTTCTTCACTATGATGACCTTGGCCTTTTGTATCTTGGCCTATGGTGAGAAAGCTTGATCCTATGATGTGAAGTATTGATTCACTCCTATGATGAGAAAGCTTGATCCTATGATGAGAATCCTTGATCATATTCAGGTCAGTCACTTCTTCACTACTATGATGAGAAAGCTTGATCCTATCTTGGCCTTTTGTATGTCTCTTCATGTTTACCTGAAACCATTACCTCAATAGTGATGTATTGATTCGCTTGCTAGAGTACTTCAGGTATCATGGATGGCCTCTCTACCAAATATCATAAAGGATGAGAGAGTTTGAGTCTCATCATAAAGGTCTGTATTACAAGTGACAGATAAATATCTTGCATGTCTCATATTTTGTTGGTAAATCAAGCAACGAAGTCCGAGAGCATCTTCTCCTCCCTTGCCTAAGTATGAGAAGCATTACTGCCAATTACTTCAAGTGTGTATTCCCTAGTTGGGAAGTACAAATTCCCTAGCAAAATAAACAAAGAAACTGATAGATTCTCATATCAGGCCTCTTAACATAGTTGGGAAGTCATGACACATTAGGGTATCCGAAGTATTATATAATGATATTTGGGTGCGAAAAGCAATAATTTATTTTAGTGAGTCAATATTACTATTAAATGCCTCCAATGATGGAAAACAGAAGTTAGCCGAGATTGACTCCTCCTAGATGTCATTGGTGAATGACGATCGACTCGAGATTGGTTTGGTTGGCCCTTCCTCTTTAGATTATTGGAATTCTCATTGCATTTCTTCCAAGTGTTGGTCTATTTATCGTGATTGGATCATTAGAGAATCAAGCGGAACAGAATAACGGTGTGGTGGTTCATTAAATTTCATAGTTAGGAAGTGAGGTGCTTGCTTGACTATCGACTTGACTAGCTTTGAGCGCTCTTGAGATATTGGTATCACATCGAGTGGAGAAACCTTAATGGGCACTAGTGCCAATGTCGGTTGAGCTACTAACTATGATTGAAGTGGTGGCATCACTTATTGGGTTAGTTAGGGCAAAAGTAGAGCAATAGCTTACATCATACGTATTAATGTTTGCACCTGCTGGGTGAGGTTTAGAAATGTTTTAGCGAGGACAAGTAGGTGACTCGAGGTCACCCCCGGGTCATTGAGCAAACACTAATATCGTGTTAGTATTTATGCCGAGGTGGATGCATCTACATGTGAAAAGGGTGGCTGCTGCCCCTTTAGTGAAAGTACTATGAGTAAGGAGAAAAGCCTTATCGCTTAAGCGTTTATCAAGAGGGTTGGTAGGTGAATGTGCTTATGACATCGAGCCCTTCTTCTAGTGTTAAAATATTAGGAGAAAATATCATTGATGTCTTAGTCAACTCGACGTGGTCCGGACTCATATATGTAGGGTTTTCCAAGGTACCTTTGTGATGGAAACGATAAGCTCACCTTATACAAAGATTGAGGTCAGAAGAGGTTTCTCAACCTAGTCCCTCTAACGCTTAAGTTAGTAACTCGAGATATTTGAGTACGGACACGAATAATCCAAGAAAGTCCTATTCTCTATGTTAGCGAGCTTCTATACTTGGTTGTAAATGGCAAAAATGAAGCTTGTGATTGCTTTTCTAGCCATAAATGGTAAGAAGAAAGTTTGTGATTACCCTTCTAATTATAAATGATAAGAAAAAAGCTTTGTCTTCTCCTCTCTCTCTCTCTCTGGGCATCAATGATATGTATTAGCCGACAATATATCCCCTATTAATTATTATAATAATATCATATGTATAACTAATGTAGCTAAGATATATATGTCAGAATAGAAGTCATAGTAGCACGTTTCATCCCCCTACGAAGTTTAAAACTATGTTTAACCCCCATAATATAGATAACATGTATCTCCGTGTGACAATGCCTAGAAAAAATTAGTTTTTGAAATATATTCTAATGTATAACCATTGGATCCTCATCATAACCATACTAACTAGGCAATTATCATGTTAATAAAAATAATATATTAATTACTTTATTATCAAATTATGTGCTTTAATTAAATTTTTTATATCATTTCAAAATGGATGTAATAATATATTAATTAAAACTAATAATATTCGTATATTCTTTGATCCTTTCAAATATAATATTGAAATAAATAATTTTATATGAATCATATAATATAAATTAATAAATGCTTATAATAAAAAAAGAACCATTCAAAACTTATGTTTTTTCAACTCATCAATATAAATACTTTTATAATACTTTTAAAAATATCAAACACATATATAAATATTTTTCAAAACATACTCAAGAGAATCACTAGTGACTTACCCTAATTGTATATAAAAAATAAGCATATAATTATGATGCCTCTTTTCATTTTCTTTTTTTAATTATGTTATTCACTTCACAACATAAATATCCAATTAATTAAAAAATCAATATTCATTAATCTACATTCTAAGATATAAATCAATTAATAAGAATACAAGAGAATTCAAAACCATCCCTCATATAATTTTCGTAGACTAGATTTGAATCTATCTAATGTCAAACCAAATTCTCCACAATTTTTCTTTTTTTAATTTTTTTATCTTCTCCTTTTTCTTTCTTTCTTCCTCTTTCTCTTCGTTTCTGCTGGTGGCAGATCATTCTCATTCTTACTCTCTTCCTTCTTCTTTTCTTTTGTTTGCTTAGTCTGTTCTCACACCCAATCCTATAGGTTTGCCTATAAGAATAAAAGATCAGAAACAAAATAAAATAACTCTTATGTTATAATTTTTACATAATTCAGTTCATAATTAATGAACCCACAAGATATTAATAACATAGCTCAATTTATAATCAATCCAATCATAAGACATTCTACATATTCGTTAGCTCCTTAAAAATTCACAACATTTCAATCCAAATGATATACATACAAAACAATCTCAATATACAGTAATCTTAATAGATTAGTTACATAATTCAATCAGTAATCAATCTACCATGCTTTTGTTGTGAAACTCCAAAAAATTTGAAGATAATAATATGAGCAAGTAAACACTATGATTCTTTACTAGCAAAATTTATCATAATTAATTAATTTTTAAAAATAAATATTTTTTTATGCATTCAAAATATGTTTTTGAAATATTCATGGATATTAAATACTTAACTTTTGCTAATACAAAAACATAAACTTAACATACATTTTAAAATCATCACTCATTAACATAAAATACTTGAATACCAAATCTTTCATTATGCTTATATAGCTTACAAAATATCAGTTTCGTATACGCATCAAATTATGGCATGTTAATAGTACTTTTCAAAGTATCATATATAAATATACTTTCATAATAAAATTATATGTATAACTAGTATAACTAAAATGTATATTTCAGAACAAAAATTATAGTAATATCAATGGCTACAAGTACATTATATCCTTGTAAGAAGACATAGAACCATATTTAATCCACATGACGTAGATAACATATATCTCCCTATGTCAAGGCTTAAAAGAAATTAGTTTTTAAAATATATTTCAATATATAATTGCCATTGATTATAATTAGACAATTGACTAAAAATAATATATCTATGACTTTATTACCAAATTAAGTGCTTTAATAATTTTTTGTATATCATTTCAAAATCGATACAATCATATATTATTTAAAACTAATAATAAATAAATAAATAATCTTGATCTTTTCAAATATAATGTTGAATAAATATTTTCATATAAATCAAATAATATAAATTAATAAATCCTCAAAAAAAAATTTAAAATATTTTTTTTTCAAATCATCAATATATAAATTTTTTACAATGTTTTTAAATAATAAAACAACTTCTAAATTATGTAAATCATATGAATTTATAAATATCAAATACATATATTGATATTTTTAAAAGCAGGTCAGACCGAATCATTGGAGATTTATCCTAACTGTGTATCAAAAACAAATATATAATTATGATGCCTTCTTTCTTTTTTATTTTTTCAACATCATCATTTTTCATTATTTTATTCGCTTCACGATATGGACCTTCAATTAATTAAGAACATCAAGATTTTTGAATCTATAATCTAAAACATAAATAAATTAATAAGAATATAAGAAAATTCAAAGTTGTTATACCTCGTATAATTTGATTTGAATCTAACTAATGTCAAACCGAATTCTTTAATTTTTTATTATTTTATTACCTCATCACTCACAGTTGCAGTAGCATCAACGATCTACTCTTGCCTTACTCATGAATGTCAAACCGAATTCTTTAATTTTTTATTATTTTATTATCTCATCACTCACAGTCGTAGTAGCATTAACGATCTGCTTTTGCCTTACTCATGAAGCCTTTCACTAAATTATTTATTTTACATCGTTCCAAGATTGATATCGAGCACTATTTTACGGGGATATGATAGCATATAAGATTTCCTTAACTATATGAGTAAATCTATCACTCTGATAAGATTTTCTCATCAAAAAATTCTCCCTCTCAATCTATATAAATAGGGGGAGAATAGCTTCAATATAAAATAGTTTCTTCAGTAATTTTTCTGTTTTCTATTCTTTTCAACATTTCCTCTCCCTCGTCTTCCCACGCTTGTTTTGCTTTGAGAGAGGTAGCTGAGTGGCGATGAGAAGCGAAGGGTGAAAACCCTTAATTTTTTTAATACTTTTTTTTATATTTTAGTCCCTGTAATTCTTTATATTTGCAATTAAGTTCTCAAATCAAATTAAAACCCTATGGAGGAAGGGTTGAGTTCAATCCTCATAATCAAAGATTTATTTAAACTTATCCTTTGCATGCAAGCCATCACGCAAAAGATTTATTTACTACACTTGCTCACACCACATACACAATTCCCAATGCCACAAGATAAGCCACAGCGCATTTCGGTGAGTGATGCGAAGCTGCCATCCACCTCAGCTTCCTCGCCGGCCGGACTTTATTCACGATCGCAGGGCACTCTTCTCCGGCAACCTAGATGGACACGCTATTGGGGATCCCCTTCCCGGTGATCCCAACCTCACTGCTCGGGAAGAGCAAGGTGAAGGGCATCTTGGCCGGGCCATTGCGGTTCTTCAGACTCGGGTCCGCGTTCTTCTTGTTGATGTCATCCTCGATCGACTTCAACGCCTTCCCGAATCGTTGGAACGCTTCCAGCGCCTTCCGGTCCGTTGTCCACTCCGACGTGTCACGCTGGCCCAAGTACACCTCGTCTGACGCGTGGGTCGACAGGATCTCCAGCAGCGAGACGCCGATGATGGTCTGGTACTGACTGCTTATCGTCCTCAGGAACACCTTGTCCGGGTTCTTCTCCAGCAGGTCGTGCTCCGGCGTGCCTGGTTCCGGCACGAGGCGCCTGCTGATGGTGGGGCGGTTGGGAACGTAGCCTCCGTAGGGGTACTGCCCGAAGTTGATGACGGCGTGGAAGGCCGAGGCCAACCAGATGATGGTGGTGCATGACTGTGTCAGCTCGAAAACGGTCTCCATCTTGGGCCACCATGGCTCATCCTTCTTGTCGCCGTGACCCACGTCGCGAATCTCCTTCCACCAGGCCTGGAGCTCGGAGTCAGCCCTCAGAGCATCGTCGCTCGGGTAATAAATTGCACAGTACTCGGTGACCCACGTCTCGATCGCCTTCCATATCTGTAGGCCGTCCTCCGCATACGGGTAGTCTTTGATCAGCAGGGAAAGCTCACCGTTTTGATCCCTTACTGCTACTCCTCTGTGCAGAGACGGAGCTTCCGGTTAGCCATGAGGTAGAAGTTCAATGTCAAGCAAGGGAAGAACATTACTGCTCAGGTTTTCTACCTCTTGACCAGATCATCGGGGAGAGCTTGGTCGACGAAGTTCCAGTGGTTCTTGTAAACCCAGGAGGAGTACTCCAAGGAGAACTTGCCTTGTACAGATGTCTTCTCGAGGATGCCATCGGCATTGATGAGCGACTGGCGAGCCAAGGCGTTTATGTTCATGGTGTCGCGATAGTGAGGCGTGAGAAGCTTGTTGATCGGGTGAACCACGCTGAGGTGTCGATTCGTCGCGATGATGAACGGCTCCAAGATTGCGTGCGTGCCAAGCCTGCCCTCGTGCATGAGTCAAGAGGAAGATGATCAGAACGGGAACGGTACGGAACAGAGCGTGGTCGGGATTAATTCGATATACGTGCGCACCAGTGGCTGACGAGCTGGTGGACGCCGACGTCCACGACGCCGACGTAGGCCTTCGCCAATTGCCAGAGAGATCCATCCACGCCATTCTCGGCCGCCGAGTACACTTTGCTTACAGCACCGTATTGCTCGCCGTCCGGGTGAGGTAAGCTGAGCTCGATCGCCAGTGGCTTCAGGGTGGAGTCCGCCTTAAGGAACAACAGAGTCCTCGTGGAGTATGCCTTATGTGCGGTAGAGTTTATCCGTGCAATGTAGGGCATGAACACGTCATGGTGGTCCAAGATGAAGAGCCTGTTGCTGCTCAGTGCCTGCGGAATTGAGTAGCCGATAAGCAAAATTAGATCCCCCTTTTCATGGTCACTCTATTAATCGTTGAAGTAATTAGCAGTACCTCATCAACGGTGAGCCCATCGAGGTTGGCCTCGATATGTGCTGCTGTGATGGTGCTGTTTTGGTTGCCGTACCTGTTAGGATCAAGCTCGCTAACAGGAGGGAACACCTTAAGAAGCTTGATCAGCACCGGGTGCACGCCGGCAACCATTTCGCGAGCGAACTCTTCGTCGGTGCGCCACGCAGACTTATCGACTGCAACACGAATCAAGACGACGGTGAGAAATGTGCTCGTTCCTCCTCTGCTGCAGTGACGAGAACACTTACACTTGATGATCTGCGGCTTCGGGAGCTTCAGCAGACGCTGCCCGCCTTGGACGCGGAGCACCTCCTTGACCATCTCGAACGGGATGCTCTGTCTGAGTTCATCAAAGAGGGGGACGTAGGGCACTGGGATGCCTTCCTCGTAGAGCCTCATGATGTCCTCGAACGAGTCGAACTCGAATGGTGTAATGTTGACGATGGCGTCCAGAACGGGGAGCAGTCCGTTGACGATGGCCTTGATCCCGTAAGTGAGGAAGTCGCCCATCTTAACATGTCCGAATCGCTCATCTCGGGGCACGTAAACGTTGAGGGTGTCCAACGTCCCCAGTCTGCTCTCCGTGTTGGGATCTATCACAAACAAGGAGATGGGTAAAGGAAGATAACTGAGTGAAGCCACTTGGATCTCTCATTGGAACAGATCGTAACGCTACCTTTCCTCGTCATCGGACGGTTGGTCTTGCCGCGCCGAGGGTAAGGATACACCGCCGACCCTCCAAGGATTGGCCGAACCAAGTTGGCGTTGTCGGGGGTGCCGAGATCATTGTACACTGCGTAACCATAGACGCGGTCCCATTCTTGCAGCTCCGAGGTCACGTCATCTCCCCTCAAATGTCGGAGCTCGTCCTCTCTGTACGGATTCAGCGGCGCCGGCGTGGCTCCCGGGAGGTACGTCTGCAAGAGTTTGACCTTCATCCAATGCAAAGATGGAGTACGAATGACAAGTGCTTGATTAGTACTCACGGTGTTGGCGAAGAAGATGCGGTCGTATCTGTACTTGTTGGCAGGGTAGACCCAGGAGTTGCAGACGAAGTGGATCCGGCCCTTGCCGGGAAAGTTGTCCAGCGTCAGCGTCTTGAGGAAGAACTGGGTGGCGTGCTTGTTCTTGACGATGACGGCTCCGGGGATCCCCTTGTTCTCCTCCCACTGGAACGTCACGCTGAATCTACTCTCGCCGGCGGCAAGGGAGGGCAGGCGGCCAAGGTACTGCAAGGAGGCCGGCGACCCGACGACCCCCCGGTTCCCATTGTCTGCCATAATTCACGAGATGGTAAAGGGAACTAACAACGCAGCAACCACGTAGGTGTAATCAACAGAGCGAACAACTCACTGGGGTCGCCGACGGTGGCGCTCACGAGCTGGAAGGTGACGTTCTGACCGAGGATGTCGAACAATCCGTCGATGACGTTGCCGGCCAAGTCGTTGAAGTCGAGGACATTCTTCGGCATCAGCACCACCGTTCCCTTCACCTGCACACCCTTCGACCCCCCGAGGATGCCGCCCACCACGTCGCCCACACCGCCCACCACACCTCCCACACCGCCCACCACACCTCCCACCACGCCGCCGACGATGTTTCCGAACATCTTCGGTTCTCTTTTTCCTGTAACACAGTGGATAGCGACGACTAATAGCTAAGAGAGTGAACGTTGCAGTGAGATGGATTGCAGCGGAGGTGGTATTTATTGATGCAGAGCATCCGCCTGTGTCGAACAAGCACGGGTTTCTCGTGTCCACAAATGCTTCCCCAAATAATTTTACGTGGTTGGGTCCACTGAATTAAATAGGTGATTTGTCGGGACCCACTCCCTAATCACTGTTTCAATGTGCGGACAACACAAATAATTGAGCATCCATGCGTTTCACATGGCCGCCAATCGCGGTCCAATGTGAACTCTGATTTATGTGTCATCTGCGCGAGACTTAGTTTTATATCTTTTCCACACAAAATAAATATAACAATGATACAAACAAATACTTAGACTTAGTTTTATAAATGACTAATTGCAGCGATTTTAGTAAGTGTTATGTTAACTTAGACTTTTAACTACATTTCTAAATTAGTAGAAAAATTACTTATCATCGGGATGATTTTTTTGTCTTAATACATTGTGCATTACATTTTTTGTCTGGACTGTCTTAATGCACATATGTTGCATTGAAACCATGCTCTTTTAAGACATAAAAATAATTACATGCTTTAATGGTACAAAATTGTTTGCATATTTAAATTACTTAAATTCTTAGGCTCACATCCGGTCATCATTGATCAGATAATTTAATTCACTATAAAAATATTAAAAAAAATCCTAAAAAATCAAAAAATTTATTTTTCCTTTTATTTCAGTAAAAAAGAAGTTAGCTTACAAGAACAGTATCAACAAAGTCTCAAGGTCTTCAAGAGATCAAAGAATGTATAGTTGCTATGGTTTTATGCTATGTAGATAATTATGCAGCCATCTTGACAAACACAACAATATAGAGCTATAGCCATAGTTGATCAATCAAGTAATCAATATACATGATGAAATTATCTTATACTTAGCCATTCATAAGAAATACATTGAGAGTCTCTATTGAGAAATTCAATCTGGTCAGATGCTTCAAAAGCTCAGAAAAATCATTTTCACAATTTATAAACAAGAAAGATATTGTTTCAGAAAATGGATGTCATGTTTTTGGGTAATCATAATTTCTGTAATTGTACAGAAAAAACACCAATACTGTTTTCTTATGAACACAAATTTCTAGAAAATACTATTCCAGAAAGATGAGTTAGTACAATGTCTTATGAACCATGTGAAGTATATTCCCATACCAAACATGCAGATAGGTAGGACAATCTTATATTATAATTATTTGTCTAAGAACAACTCGCACTGCAAGCTTCTACAATATTGAATGATTCACCCAATCAAAACCAACAATAAACTAATTGCATGTTATATCTCCGACATAGGAGAGAAAAAAATAAAGCTATTCAGATGTGAAACACGGCTGGATATCTTGTCATGCATAGTGAGATGCAAATGCAATTAAAATGGTGTATTCTTGTAATGCATGTAAACTAAGTGAATTATTGGATTGAATCCCCAAGTGGGTCCTTTTTTTTATTTTATAATTCGGTTTGTACATTGTAGTCCTTATCTAATGACATCGATATATGCGCATGTCACATGGAAACACGTTGGAAGTGCATCCTTATCCAAAAGACATCGAGATATGCCCATGCCATATGGAAACACGTAGGAAGTGCATGCTTATCCAAAAGACATCGAGAAATGCCCATGTCACATGAAAACATGTAGCAAGTGCCAGTGAGGTGCAATAGAAGTTGGTACTTATTTTCAATGCAATATAAAGAGGAATATTTGGCTTTTTATTTAACAGCCATTTTTGTACTACAAAGGTATTTTTAAAAAAATTACCTTCTTCTCACTTTGACATATTAATCTTTTCAATTTCATTCTCTCATATGGCTGCCATGTTTTTTTCAGTTTCATAAATACACTCTCCATATTTGAATTTTAGGTTTTATTTTATTGAAAAAATATTTGATTTATATGTTTAATTCTTTTAAAATTGAATTTACCCTATGAAACGTGTATTTCTCTATCTTTTTTAGTTATCTTTGACTTCTAGTTAAAACTATAATATTTTTGCAACATATGACGTGTAGCAAGAGCACCTAAATTTTTTTATATTCTGTTTTTTAATTGATATTAGTTACATTATAATTTAATTTAGTGGGATAAGTGACTTATTAGTTTCATTATACTCGAATTATTGGCTCAACATATTTAGACTAGAGTCAACAATAATATACCTATCTAACTCTTATAAACAAATCTAAGTTTTACCTCAGTATGGACTAAATTGAGGGTGTTATACTCTTCTTCGTTTATAAGCTTAATATCCTAATCAAAACTTGATATAACTTATAACCAAATATTAGTATGGTGTATATGAAATGATATATCCTAATTGTAGGTCGACTCTAATATTAATTATCATTATCTAACGATGAGATAATTAGTTTATTAATTTTATTAAGTTTAAAATATCGACTCAAAATATTTAAATTTAAGTTAATAATAAGAAACATATCAATCTTCTAATAAGTTAATCTAAATCTTAACTCATTTTGTAGGTGAATCTAAATCAAAGACATTATAAATTATTTCTAATTATTATTGTTAATGGTTAATAAGAGTTTTTTTTGGGTGCATGGATATCAGTAGCGGGATATTAGAGGCTGCAACGGTAAATATGGCTCCAAAATCTATTTCTCAGATTTGACATTCTGTATTCTTTATATTGCCTTCAGTTTCAAGTTGGTTTTATATCCAAGTGAGTAGTATTCTTTACATGACATCAAGGTTCATTAATGTCTTCTTTCATAAAGTTAGGAGTTTGAGTGTTGGAAGCTGCCTCGTACGTATTAATTACTAAGACAGGTCATCGAAGCCCACCCACTCTTTCTTCCTTCGAGGAAGAAGATGCCTCCAATAATGAACACCATGTGGTACTACAACTATAGAAAAAAAAATAATACATACATGCATCCCGAGTTGGCATCTTAATACCTTAATTACGTATAAAATTTAATGCATGATCTTTATATAAAGCATTTCAGGGGTAAAGATATCCAAGGGGTCAGAAGATAAGAAAAGAGTAAAGAGATACAGAGGAACTACAGAAATACAAAAAAATATTATATATATATATATATATATATATATAAATTTTTTTACAAGATGCTTTATTTTATAATAATTTGACATCTTGAGGATTAGTATTCTCTTTAGTTTTCGGTTGGTATAGATATCCAAGTGAGTAGTATTTTTTACATGACTACTTTCCCGGACAACGAGATGTTAGATTATGTGGTCCTATTTAATTAGGTAAGATATATTATAGATATTATTTGATTCTGATTATGGTTATTGGCCAATAGAAAAGAAGTCCATATTAAAGTAGGATTCTTTAGGAGATAACCTAGACCCTCTGCTCTCGCCTATAAATAGACAGGACCCCTCTGCTCTCGCCTATAAATAGACAGGACCCCTCTGAGTTAATTGAGAGATTAAGGTTTTTCTCTCAATTTGAGTCAAGTGAGAGATTAAGTTTTTTCTCTCAATCTCCTTCTCCCTTAATCCCCTAATCCATCAATCTAGGTGGTCCTGTGAAAAGATAAGAAGAGAGGAGAAGGATCTAGTTTTTTTGCAGATCCTTGCAGATTGATATTTCAGATCTGACGATGGAGTACTTGTAGATCAGATAAGGTTTATTTCTTCTGAACAACAAGAAAGGTATGCATCATAATATTGTTAGATCCAATTTATTTGATTTCAATCTTGGTATAAAAGTTTTTTCCGTATTATAGATAGCATGATTACAGATTTTATGCTAACAATTGGTATCAGAGCCAGGTTCTTGAGATCAAATATATTAGATCTATTATTGTTATTTACGATGCTTGAATGATTCGTCGGATATTATTAATCTGCTTTCTTTCTATATGATTTGCTCTATTATTGATTATGAGCAATGTATAATTTTATGTTTGATCGATCAATTTACTGTTTACTATCATCGATGTTATTGAGAGTTGATCGTTGTCGACAAAGGGTCGTGTACCACCTCGCAGCCGCGCATCACGATCGTGCGCAGGCAGAGGTTCGCTTGCGAACGGTGGCGGTATCATGGACATCCCGCACCGCATGTGAACGCGGTGATTGCGGAAGGGCGGTGGCCGCAGATGGTGGCAATCGCTGCCAAGCGCGGCAGCCGCGCCAAGCGCCAAGGCGGCGGCCAAGCGCGAGCAGGAACCGCGGCAGCCGCGCGCAGGTAGTGGCAGCGGTCGCGCGTGGGCACAGGCGGCACAGGCAGCACCGCGGCATGGCAACCGCGCACCGGCGGCGGCCGCGCGTGGGTAGGCCGTGCACAGGCGGCGGCCACGCGCGGGCAGGAACCGCCGCAGCGGCCGCTCGTGGGCAGAGGCAGCCTCCCGCGGCGGCAGCGGCCGCGCGCTGGCAACAGCCGCGGCCAGCCGTGCGCGCCGTCCGCAGGCAGGAAAGGCCGCAGCGGCCGCGCGCGAGCAGCGGCAGCGTCGCAACGGCCGCGCGCAAGCGGCGGCAGCGCCGCACGTCGCAACGGCCGCGCCGCACGTCGCGCCGCACGTCGCAACGGGCGTAGGCAGATTAGGGTTTTGGCATAATTACGGTTTTGACCTCGAGGTTAGGTTTCTTTTGCTAATTATATTATCATGATTATCATATGAGTTTTCTTTTGCTAATTAAAGTTCAATAATTATTATGGTTATTCTATTATTGAATTGTTTAGCATTAAAGTTCAATAATTATTATGGTTATTCTATTATTGAACTGCTTAGCATTAATGTTCAATAATTATTATGGTTATTCTATTATTGAACTGCTTATCATTAATGTTCAATAATTATTATGGTTATTCTATTATTGAACTGCTTAGCATTAATGTTCAATAATTATTATGGTTATTTTATTATTGAAACTGCTTAGCATTAATATTCAATAATTATTATGGTTGTTATTCTATTATTGAACTGCTTAGCATAAATTAAAGAAATTTGATGAATATTATTTGTAATTCATTTCCTTAAGTTTTATCTGACTTGTAGCTGCCAAAGTGGCATTGGATGATAAACTTTTGTGATATAAATTACAATAAAGGCCTTATCATTTATAAGACATTTTGGATTGTATTTTATATTTTTGTATTGGTCCTATAGCCACCAAAGTGACCTGGACTGATAATTTATAAAATACATTATGTATTTAGTCTTAAATGATATTAAATAAAATAATATTCATAATGACAGCATGAATCAGGATAAAGAAATTTAGTGAATATTATTTGTAATTTATCTTTCTAAGTTTTATCTGACCGGTAGCTACCAAAGTAGCCTGGGATGATAGGCTTATGGGATATAAATTACAATAAAGTTCATGTCATTCATGGGATATTTTAGACTGTATTTTATATTTTTGTATTGGTCCTGTAGCCACCAAAGTGACCTGGACTAATAATCTATAAAATATATTATGGAATTCATCCTAAATGATATTAAATAAAATAATATTCACGATGGCACATATAATTATGAGATTTAGATAATCCCAAAGGAGAATCTATTTTAAATAATTATGTGATGGGGAAGGATGATACTATTTTGGATATTCTTGCAGTTTAGGGTTGTATACCCAAAGGTAACAACACTATTCCACAAGAATGGTATCAATTCTCCATAAGTGATTTTGAGTGAACACTAGATATGTCAATATTTTACCCAAATGTGAAATATAGATGATATCAATAGTTCATCACATTTTGGAAACTCAAAGCATTAATGTTATATTATTACTGTGGCACTTCCTTTATTGTGTTTCTGTAAATGTCCCTATACTTTCTGAAATAAATGGTTTGAGCATATACAAGTTGTATTGAGTGAGTGAGATCTTGATCAGATTAATTGAACATAACATAATTATTGAAAGTTCTGTGAAATAAATAATTGAGGTGACTGATCAAGAAAGGCATGAAATACTCAATTTTATGATACTTAGACTTCAGTACAGTCTACAACTAGCGCATGAGAATATCTAAGGATAAATTTAAATTATCTGATAAGTCATTAGTTGACACCTTACTATAATAGTATTTGAGGAATTTAAGATTATATCCTCAAAATAAATGATAAAAGCTGTAAGCTCAAGACTCATAATATTTTGAGTACTACTCAAGGAGTAGGTAACACTAAAATAAGGATAAAGCGTAATTCCATCTGAGTTTATAATTATTATATAAACTCATAAAAGAATATCTTCACAATAAAGTGTTACTTTTGTAGCAAATAAAATTATGTGAAGAAGAAATATACTATAAGATTTGATTTGAAATGAAAAAAAAAGGTATAATTATAACCTTTGTATGGTTCAAATCAAATATTACGGATATTATTGATGGATTAATTTGATGCTTCATCATATGTTACCAATAATAGATATTGGGATAAAACCAAAAGAGAATGAGTTATTTATCAATGTAGGGAATCATCTTAAGTGAAAGCGATATTAGTTTGTATTTATCGCTTATATCTAAAGATGATTCAATTTGATAAATCTTGAGAATCCATGTTGTGTTCTTATAATTCTGGGAATTTAAGTTCTTTACCTAGAATTGTTATAATATTATTTCTCTTTTGGTGGTTGTAAACTTATTGTGATTCAATAAAATTAACCTTTGAATTCTGTATAATAGTCTATGCAGAATTAATATGAATCATAAGTTTACAATGATCATATAATTAAATATTGAAGTGAAATTTAGTTTTATAAACTCCTTGAGGTTATGTTTATCACTATATGCTTTTGTCTCATTAAAGAGAGACATTTTATCACCATATAAATAATCAGTTGAGATATGATTATATATATCTAATTCATGTAAAGTCTATGACCATTTACACTCTTGAAGTGTATATAAATGAAGTTGATAGACAATTAGATAGAAAGGTCAATATCATCATATCTGAAAAGGGTGATAAATTTTATGGTATTTATGATGAACCCAATTATAATTCTTTTGCTAGATTCTTGAAAAAATAAGGTATATGATTTACCAGATGTGTTATAGCATAATATGATTGTTGAAAGATATCATCGTACCTTATAGATATGGTTAGGAGAAATAATAAGTTATTCTTTTGTACCCAAATCAATGTGAGATTAAGCTTCAATGACAACTATGTATATCTTGAACGGTGTTCCTAGTAAGTAAATTACATGACTTCTTTTAAGTTATGAAATGATATGAAACATGACTTAAGATATTTACATATTTGAGATTGTCCTATGGAGATAAGGATCTTCAACTCACATAAAAGAAAATTAGATTTAATAATTATTTCTGAATATTTTATTATCTATTCAGAAAAATTTGAAAGGGGTACATATTTTATTGCTCTAATCATAGTATGAAGACAATTAAATCTGGTAACATAAGATTCCTATAAAATAGCAAATCAGTGGGAGTGAAAATTTCGAAATTTAATTTTGATATAAAGGAGATGCAAGTTAATACTCCTTTATTATTCGAGAGATTGTTGTTACTCAAATCATTAACTGATTTGATAAAAGTGAACAACAAAATAACATTACTAAACTCCCACATTATATTGATATCATTATTAATGGTCTTGTAGAACAACCATAATTGATAACTTTGAGAATATCTTAAAGGGGAAGGAATCATGTCATTTATGGTTATTATGTTGCATATCTACAAGAATTATATTATGATATAGGAATCAGAATGGATCCCTTATTGTTGTCATGGGTCATGAAAAGTAATAATTCTGAAAAGTAATATGATGCAATAAAATAAGAGTTAAAATCAATAACCAGAATGGTGTCTGATAAATTTATCGAATTGTCCAATAATTGTAAAAGAGTCTATTATATAAATGTGGCTTAAAGGATAATGTCGATATAATGGTCAAACTTGTGGTTAAAAATTTTACTCGTAAGGAATGTATCGACCATAACGAGATTTTTAATGAACTCGTTAAGAATCATCATGACATTAATGATTCATTATGAGCTTAAGTTATATCATAATGATATGAAAATATTTTTTAAAAGATCTAGCTTTATATGGGTTACTCTACATGATTTACTCTAAAAAAAAATGAAAGAAATATAAAGTTTGGTATGTAAATTCAGGAATCCATTTATGACCTTAAACAAGCTCCAAAATAATGATATATAAAGGTTCTTAATATCATTATTTTTAGATTTAAGGTAAATACTGTTAATTAGTATTTATATCAGTGGGAGCAAGTTTATTATATTGGTCTTATATATGGATAATATTTTGCCTTACCAATAGTGATCTTGATTTATTATACTAAATCAAGAATTTGTCACTAAGTGTTTTAATATGGTTGATATGAATGAGACATCTTATATTATTAACATTGAGTAATTCAATGATAGACCTCAATGATTATGAAGATTGTCTTAGAAAGGATATATCAACCGAGTCTTGAAATGATTTTAATATACAGCTTTGTTCAGTAAATCATAAAAGCAAAATTTTAGTCAATAGTAAATGCTTGAAAATGACTTGAAAAGAATCAGATAAATAAGATATTCTTTGTATATACGCAGTTGGAAGTCTATGCTTAAGTCTCTGTTAGAAAAGATATTAGTTTTTACAGTTAAAATATTGGGTATATATTGGAGTTACCCAGAAGTAAAAACATTAAAGGACTACAGAGAAAGTAATAAGATATCCGGAAGGGACAAAGGATTATATGCTCACATGTATGCAATTATATCAGCTTGAAATAATGGTATTTTTTTCAGATGATGATTATATAAATTACCTCGATAATAGGAAGTCCACCTTATGGTTAATATCTATGTAATTAGAGAGGTAATTTATTATTAATAATAAAAGCTGATTTTATGGCATGCTTTGAGGCCACTAATCAAATTTGTGACTGTAAAATTTTTATCTCAGGGCTTGGTGTAGTCAGACTCAATTACCAAGTCGTTGAAGATATTTTATGACATTGCAGTAGTTTTCTTCTCTAAGAATGACAAGTACTATTGCATATATATGTATTATGGTATAAAGTACTTGATGGTTAGAGAAGATGAGTCCAGAAACATCTAATGTCAATTAATTACTTGAGTTCCACTGTATTGATTGCTGATCCATTCACTTAGGACTTACAGTCTAAAGTATTTTGAAAGAACATGTTCTTATGATTGAGTTTGTGAGCAACCCATAAAGGATATGGTGATGCATGTTTGAGTGGACACTATAATTGACATTTTTACTTACGTACTTAAAGTTATTTGTTTCTGCTATCCTGTTCACAATTATGTATGTACATATTATTGTTGAATGTGATGACAGGATTGTCTTGACAAGACAAATTATAGGGGTCATTTTGGACTGTATTAGGAAAGGCTAACAGTATTGTGGTACATAGAAGGAAGTGTGACACTGATGGCATACAACCGCTATGACTCATATTGTTAGTCAAACTTAATGTAGTATTATTATTATTATTGGACTTATTGGCCTATTTTCTAAAATTCACGCGCGTGTATAAGTTTTTCAAAAATTTCAGAATCCAATTGAGTCAAATTGTTTTTAAATAAATTTTGTTTATTTATTTTTAATTTTTAAGTCTTTTTGTATCTTACCAATTATTGGGCCAAGTGGGAGACTGTTAGATTATGTGGCCCTATTTAATTAGGTAAGATATATTATAGATATTATTGGATTCTGATTATGGTTATTGGCCAATAGAAAAGAAGTCCATATTAAAGTATGATTCTTTAGAAGATAACCTTGATGGAAGGAACTCTCCTAATAACTTATCCTAGACCCTCTGCTCTCGCCTATAAATAGACAGGACCTCTAGAGGCTAAAGATATCATTAGATATCATCTGTGCGCATATGATAGATAGGACCTCTAGGGGTCAAGTGCGCACCTGAGTAGTATCTGAGTCAATTGAGAGATTAAGGTTTTTCTCTCAATTTGAGTCAAGTGAGAGATTAAGTTTTTTCTCTCAATCTCCTTCTCCCTTAATCCCCTAATCCATCAATCTAGGTGGTCCTGTGAAAAGATAGGAAGAGAGGAGAAGGATCTAGTTCTTTTTGCAGATCCTTGCAGATTGATATTTCAGATCTGACGATGGAGTACTTGTAGATCAGATAAGGTTTATTTCTTCTGAACAACAAGAAGGGTATGCATCGTAATATTGTTAGATCCAATTTATTTGATTTCAATCTTGGTATAAAAGTTTTTTCCGCATTATAGATAGCATGATTACAGATTTTATGCTAACACGAGATTGAATCTACACATGCATCAATGTCTTCTTTCATAAAGTTTAAAGTCGTAGTGTTCGAGGCGTCATCGAGTGTATTAATTACAGAGAGAAAGATCAACGAAGCCCACCCGATCTTCTTCGTTCGAGGAAGAAGATGACCATGTGCTACAACTATAGAAAAATAATAAATACATTTCAAAGTTCAACAAGCACACGTACATCCCGAGTTGGTATCTTAATTACGCATAAAAATTTTCCTATGATCCTTCATAAAAGATATCAGGAGGAAAAAAAAGATAAAGGGTAAAGAGATATTTAAGTGAAACAGTAAGAAGAGGAGAAAAGAGTAATTTGATTTATTAATACCTATATGTCTTGCTATATATAGCCTTTATATTTAGACTTTTAATCCATAGAATGCTCAATATGCTCTTATTTATTGTAGGGTGAGATTGTCCCCTTAACATTTGATATAAATATAACCTATTGTACCAAACAAGTGGCTAGATTTATAACATAAATCAATAGTTTTGATATTATTTTCTTTTTATGATAAATTTATGAAGAGAATATTTTTTATTTTATAACAATAATATCTTTATATTTGTTCATATATGTGTTGATTTGTTTTTATGCTGCTTATTGTATTTTTATTGATATGTTTCATACTTTTACAAACACACTTTATGCTATTTACTTGTGCTACTTACTTTGTTGTATTTTATTACATTATGTTAAATAATTTTTATGCATTGATATCATTATATATGTTAACGTTTTATTATTATTGTATATATTTAACATTTTGTAACATTTACTTATAATATTTTAATTTTATAGTATTGATATATAATTAATATGCATATTAACTATTTTATTATGTATATATATTCTATATTATTTCATTATTAATGTCTATTATGTATTCTATTTATTTATCATATTAGCTAATATATAATTTCATGGAGAGGACGAATCGATTACAACCTTAATTGTAATTTCGCTCGATATTTGTGACTGTCTAAAAAGATCATTTGCCTATTATTTCAACTCTCCATGATACAAGTGAGCCAAGAATACTTGGCATTTGTGTCTAGCAGTAAAGGTGTTAAACTCAACTTCTAGTATGTTTCTTGATGATTTGTCTGGTTGTCTCTTGGATGATAAAGCCACCCTATTGGAGCTTAAAGAACTAAATAAGTAACTGCAAGACCTATTGGACAAGAGTTTCATCCGACCTAGTATCTCTTTGTAAGATGCTCCAATATTATTTGTAAAGTAGGATGAGTCTATTAGATTGTGCATCAACTATAGGCAATCTAACTAAGCTATCATCAAGAATAAATATTCCTTGAGTTGGTGATCTTTTTTATCAATTACAAGTACCCAGGTGTATTCTATTATTGATCTTAGATCAGGTTATCAATTGAAGATTAGAGAGGCATATGTTCAAAATATTACTTTTCAGATGCAATACTACCATTATGAGTTTTTGGTTATATCATTCCACTTGACCAATTGAGCGATCGCATTTATAGACTTAATGAATTGAGTTCCACTGATATCTAGATAAATTTATAATTATATTTATCGATAATATATTGATATGTTTTAAAAGTATGGAAGAACATGAGGAGCATCTAAGAACTGTTTTAGGCATTTTTTGAAGGGAGAAATTATATGATAAGTTCAATAAATATATATTTTGGCTTAAAGAAATTATTTTCGTTTGTCATGAAATTTCTAGTGGATTACCAAAAGGTGAAAGTTGTGGTAAATTAAAAGCAACTTTCCAATATTTAGATAAAAAGTATTCTTAGAGTAGTAGGTTATTATCCAAGATAACTACTCCTTAAACTTGTTCACTTGGGACCACAAGTGCGAGTAGAGATAAGAGTTGAAATATAGGCTCACTAGTACACCGGTGATTCCTTCTAGTGGAGATAGATTCATTGTATTTAGTAACACTTATATTATATTTAAGAACTTAGTTGTGTGCTAATACAACATAGTAGGATGGTTATGTATGGCTTCAAACAAATAAAAACATATGAAAGGAACTACTTTGCTGATGATTTGGAACTCGAAATTTATTATAATTATTTTTACTCTAAAGATATGGAGACTTTTGAAATTTTCACTGATCGTAAAGGTCTCAAGTATCTATTCACAATGAAGGAGCTCAACATGAGATAGTGAAGATGAATAGACTTCCTAAGGATTATGATTATATAATCAATCATCATTTAGGAAAGTCTAATTTTGTTATTGATGCCTTAAGCTAGAAGTCTATAGGATTCTTTCTTAGTAGGATATGAAAACAATTGTGGACATGGGATTATTTGTGGGGTAGACAACTTATGATTTCCTTGGTGGTAAAATTTTCACTGATAGAGAAAATCAAGGAGTGTCATAAGGAAGATATTTATTTACAAACCTTAGCTAGAGACTTAGTATAAGGATTGAAATCAGAGTTTGTTCAAGTATAAAATGGCTTGATCATATTTTAGATAACTTTGTGTTCTTGAAAATCTTCCAGTGAAGCAGTAGTTGCTAGATGAGGCATATAAGTCAAGGTTTGCCATCTACCCAAGCGACAGTAATATATATCATAACTTGCACCAAGGATTTTGGCAGCGAGATATGAAGAGAGATATTGTTGATTATATATCCAAGTGTTTAGTGTTTCAATAAGTAAGAGCTCAACATCATAGACTTGTTGAAAAATTATGAAACCTTCCCATACTAGAGTGGAAATTAGATCATATGACTATGGACTTTGTTTTAAAACTAACTAGATTCGAATGAGGATGAGAAACTATTTGGGTGATTATTGTTTATGTGACAAAATTGGCACACTTTCTCTCAATTAAAAAGAATCATTCCTTAGACAAGTTGGCAAAAGTATATATCAAAGAGATTGTCCAACGACATGAGGTATCAGCTAGTAATATTTCAGACCAAGACCCTAGATTTATGTCAAAATTCTAGGATGGTTTACAGAAAGCTTTGGGTGTACAATTCAAATTTAGCATAATTTTTTATCTCAAAATTGATGGATGGTCTGAAAGGACCATTCAGACATTGGTATATATTCAAATTTAGCATAACTTTTTACCTGAAAATTGATGGATGGTATGAAAGGACCATTCGGACATTAGAGGATTTTCTAAGAGCTTATTTGATGGAATATAATGGTCGTTGGGATGAACATTTGCTCTTGATAGAGTTTTCTTATTGTCACATCCTAGATTTTTTTTATAAGATTACAATATCCTTTCATAAGTGAATCAAGAGATAAGTAACTAACCATCATTTTATTAATATACATAAATTATAAATATTTATTATAATTTATTTATTCATCAAATATAAATTGAAAGTAGCCATAGGCTTTATTAAGAAACATAGTGCTGTCCACTCAAAAATAAAGTTCAATTGGATCTATCTAATAGTAGATGAATGTCTACTCTTTGTTAGAATCCAGTTTAGTACTACTAAGAAGCTACTTTAAAAATAAAAATAAAATAAAAAAAATTCAATAATATTGAGTAAGAGCCCTTATACGTCAATTGTAAATTAAATACACGTATAAAAGTCAATCATCCCACTAACGTAAATCAAATATCCGAATGAGTACTCCTCTAACAACAAATGGAGACAAACCCATATATCACTCTTAATAGCAGATAAAGTAGTGTCTCTCACCCACTAAAGTGAGGACATATTCCTCCCAACAATAGATAAAGGAACTGTCTAACCGACACATCTCATGACTCACTAATCTTCGAATAGAATCACCCTACCTACCGAAATAAAATTATAATATACTAGTCATATTTATATCGAGATAAAATAATATATTAAAACATCTTAATTTATCTTTCAAACATAATTAATATTGAATAATATCAATTAGCTCGACTTAAAACTTAATTCAATTGATCAAATTAAATTTGATTTAACTAGATCCTAGCTGAACTGATCTCTAATCTTCATTTAACCAATCTAGAATCATTGTAGACTAGTATAATTTAGATCAGATTGAGTTCAATTCAAGTTAAAAAGACTTGAATAAGTTAAACTGGTTTGGAATCATCATAAATTGATCGAAACTGATCAGATCTAATTCTGTTCAATCAATATTTGTGCCTAAATTAAACAAAGACAATAAGCTAGACTATAAAATATTGGACTAAGTTGGGCCAACCCATGTACTGGTCATGTGCACTACACATGACTATTTATGCATCATCCTAGGCTGGGTCAACCCATAGCCCATGGATTAATCATGTGCACTATATATGATTGCCCATGTTGGGCTTGGTTGAGCTAGTCTACAAGTTGGGGCCTGACTTACGAGTTGAGTCTAGCATTTTGACTGAACTTAGCTTAATGGCTAGGCCTTGTCAACAGGCTGGGCCTAGCTTGATGGCTGATTTCAACCTAAATTTTAACTGATTCCCTCAACTCTAAAATATTATATCAAGAAATTATAATCAAAATATTTATTCATTAGCATTGAATCATTAAAACATAATAAACAATAGTCGATAAAATTGTATAAGGAGAAAATAACATTTCTAATCAAGTATTATATAAATCAAATATTATGCATCCAAGATAAAAAATTTATATGACATGAATAATTACAATATGTTTTAATCCCAAAATAAAATTCTAAACTTTTAAAGGGATAAATAAAAATTTTAGAAACTTAATATAATATAAATAATTATAATATATTTTAATCTAATAATAAAATTTTAGACATTAAAGGAATAAAAGAATATTTTAGAACTACATATAATATGAATAATTATAATATATTTTAATCAAAAAAATACAATTTTAAATATTTAAAGGAATCAAAGAAAAAATTTTATTTTTTAAGAAATGTAAGGGAATTTATCTATGTTGAATTACTTTTATAGATTCCCTCATTTCACCAATTCGTACTAAAAAACGATCTTATAGGATTCCCAAGAAATTCTTCGATTTCTTCCGGAAGCAGATAATTATTCATCTGCTATGAAACTTTTTGACCCTCGAATTTGGAGTACTAGAGATAAGCAGACTCGAACCACTGAAATCCACCACAGGGTAAACTACCACATGCTTACATATCCATCATTTGAGTCTCCAACAATTATTCCAACAATTACATATCGAAATCCTTAAAAGAAGTATATGGACTCATATGAACCTTTGTAGCCATTTTGACAATTATATTGGGAATTAAGGAGCTCTAGGAACTCTAAATAGTTGCTTGAATAGCGAGTTACATTATAGAGTTTTGAAAATATTAGGATCGAGTCGGCACTAAGACATAATTCTACCTTTTCAGTTGGATTATCCTTAGGAATTTGATCCCCAAATTATGCTTTAAGACTATTCATATTGTAACTTATGATTGTGACAACTCATCGTTATAACTTACATTCTATGATAATTCAAATTGTAAATTCATACGAAACAAATTTTGAATTATTATTTCATATTTCAATTGTCTTACATGTCAAGGATTCGAATCTAATATGAGTCCAATGTTTGAGCTCGTTATAAATTTAGTTTTAAGATTATAGGATTTCTGATAGGTGATCCTACAAAAGCTATGTTAAAAGGTGTCGTCGACAAAAACCCCATCGACACTTAGGTTAGTAAAAATTTGGGGGATTCAAAAGTAGAGACATTAATTAATGTTCTTAGATAGATTAAAGGATGTACCTATAGGCCTTAGTGAGCCTAGATAATCATCAAATTGAAGTGGAAAATTAATATGTGAGATCATTATATGGAATTATCAATCAATACATGGCTACAAAGACACACGTCAAACCATCAAATGTTGTGGTTATAAATGATGATTCATGTTGATGTTAGTAGTTCTTGAATGATATGTTATGATGAACTAACATCCTAGTTGGGTTGAGTTGGTGATGGGTTCACAATATTATGTGTCATTAGGTTGCCCATATATTGCTCTCTCTTATCAAGAAGTTAAGATATAATCATGTTTAGTATTTCTTGGATTAGTTCATATTAATTTATAATTAGAATTATCCCATATGGAAGTGATCAGCCTGTTTGGAGCAAGTATTTGCTTGATATGATTTCTACTAAGTTCATTTTTATTTATGATTTTGTATGTACACACATACTCTCACAGACAAGTGGATTAGTTTAAAAAACTACAGGTATTTTGTGTTTATTTGTTTTTGTAACATGCACGAGAATGTTCAATTTGGAGCTAAATCTAAGAAGATTAAGGTACCCTTATAATGGCTCAAGTAAATGAAATTTAAGAATTTATTTGTTTAGTATCTCTTATTATAAATGTAATTATTTTTATGATATCGTTATTATTGATAGGTCAGATTTTGATCAAAGATCTTTCATACAGGAATATTAAGAGAATATTTATATATGTGTAAGAGATTGAAAAAGGACAGAATAGTTCATGGATCGTATATACTAGTTTATTATATAATTTGATAAATTTAAAATTTTTAATTGAATTAATATCCAATGTAATATATTTGAGTTTATTCATTAACATTTATTAAATTTGTTAATAATATTTTGAATAGTTATTGAGTCCATCGGTGAAAGAGAGAAGAGAGTGAAAGAAAAAAAATGGTAAAAAATATTAAAATAAAATGAAAAAAAAACAGAAGTTCTATCTTAAGCTATATAGTATGCCATCCTTGTATTATCATATATGTATGTATATTTTTTTCTTCAGAGACAAAAAAGCTCAAGTAATAACGACAGCATCAATGGATTAAAAATATTGTACAACTTGTAAGAAGCTGAGGCTTCATCAGCCATGCATGCCCATCCATTCTAGCCTTGTACTAATTAAGCGTGGCATTGATGATGATGATGAATGGAAGAGCATAAGTAGAGAGAGACTGTCGATCGCAGACGAGGTTTTTACAGCAAAACATATATATAGGCTCGCTTGCTTTGTTACATAATGTGCGTGAAGAAAGGATACGTCCCTCACAGCACACGCGACTCACCGATGGATGCCAAAGGTATACGTGAGCTGCTTTATTTACTCCCTTACTGCAGCATTAATTAACGACATGGACCCATTCTAAATGGATATGCTGTTGGGGATTCCCTTCGCGGTGATCCCAGTCTCGCCGCTGGGGAAGAGCAAGTAGTACGGCACCTTGGCGGGGCCATTTCGGTTCTTCAAGGACGAGTCGCCGTTCCTGCTCACGATCTCCTTCTCGATCGACCTCAGCGCCGCCCCGAAGCGCTGGAACGCCGCGAGCGCTTTCTCGTCGGTGGTCCACTCCGGCGTGTCTCGCTGGCCGAGGTATACCTCGTCCGACGCGTGGGTCGACAGGATCTCTATCAGCGACACCCCCAGAATGGTCTGCATCTGGTTGGTGATGGTCCGCAGGAAGACCTTGTCCGGGTTCTTCTCCAGTTCTTGGTACTCCGGCGTGCCCGGCTCCGGCATCAAGCGACGGCTTATGGTGGGCCGGTTCGGGAGGTACCCGGCGTAGGGGTACTGTCCGAAGTTGACGGCGGCGTGGAGCGCCGAGGCGATCCAGATGATGATGGTGCACGAATCGGTCAACTCCAATACCGTCTGCATCGTGGGCCACCACGGCTCGTCCTTCTTATCGCCGTGCCCCACCTCGCGGACCTCCTTCCACCAGGCCTGCAGCTCGGTGTCGGCCTTCACGGCCTCGTCGCTCGGGTAGTAGATCGAGCAGTACTCGGTCACCCATGTCTGGATCGCGTTCCATATTGCTAGCCCATCCACCGCGTAGGGGTAGTCCTTGATCAGTAGTCGAAGCCCGTCGCCCTCCTGCACCGCAACTCCTCTGAGCAGAAATAGAGCTTTGAATCAGTCCAGGCATACTCTCGTGACGATGCCTAATTAGATCTTCCGAGGATTTTGTTACCTCTTTATCAGCTCGGTAGGGAGAGCTTGCTCGACGAAGTTCCAGTTTCTGTAGATGACGGCAGACATCTCCATGGCGTACTTCCCTGGGAAGACGGTCGTCTCCAGGATCCCGCCAGCATTGATGAGCGTCTGGCGAGCCAACGCGTTGATGTTCATCGTGTCGCGATAGTGCGGCGTCAGAAGCTTGCTGATCGGATGGACGACGCTCAGGTGTCGATTCGTGGCGATCACGAACGGCTCCAGAACCGCGTGCGTATTGAGCCTGCGCATGTGCACGCACCATGAGAAGGTGAACAGGTTCTGCACAACTAAGAACTGAGCTATGTTGGGATTTTGATTCGCACCAGTGGCTGATGAGCTGGTGGACGCCGGAGTCGTTGACGCCGACGTAGGCCTTCGCCAACTGCCAGATGGAGCCCTCGACGCCGGTTTCAGCCGGTGTGTACACTTTGCTGACGGCGCCAAATTGTTCTCCATCAGGGTGTGGTAAGCTGAGTTCGATGGCCAGTGGCTTCAGAGTAGAATCCTCCTTCAGGAATAGCAGAGTCCTCGTGGCGTATATCTTATTCGAACCGGAGTTTATGCGAGCTAGATATGGCATCAAAGCATCATGATGGTCCAAGATGAAGAGCCTGTAGCTCCTCAGTGCCTGAAGAATAGCAACAGAATCAAGCAAACCGTGCCTATGATCCCTGAGTACGTTCTAAGGCACAGAAGTCATATACCTCGTCAACAGTCAGGCCTTCAAGGTTGTGCTCGATGTGGGCTGCTGTGATCGTGCTGTGTTGGTTGCCATACTTGTTAGAATCGAGCTGGCTGATGGGAGGGAAATTGTCAAGGCGGCTGACGATGAGAGGGTCCACGCCGGCAAGCATTTCGCGGCCAAACTCTTCGTCCGTTCGCCAAGCATTCTTATCGACTGCAACAAGAACCGGATGGTGAGATGAGCGTGCTTGTTCGACTGCTACAAGCTTTGCTATTGGACTTACCTTGAATCACGTGGGGCTTCGGGAGCTTGAGGAAGTTCTGGCCCTTCTCAGTGCGTAGCAGTTCTCTTATCATCTCGAAAGGGATCCTCTGTCTCAGCTCGTCCAGCAGAGGAATCTGAGGCACCGGAAGGCCGCTCTCATAGAGTCTCAGTACTTCCTCGAACGAGTCGAACTCGTTCGGGGTTATATCGAATATGGCTTGCAGCGTTGGGAGCAGCCCGGTGGAGATGGCTTTGATTGCGTAGGTGAGGAAGTCACCCATTTTAAGGTGCCCGAATCGCTCATCTCGGGGCACATAGATGTTCAAGTTCAGCAGTGGCAGTCTGCTCTCGGTCTTGGGATCTGCAGTAAGCAAATAGGCGATCGAGGCAACGTTAGAAATGGAGTCAGGCGCTAATGCGACACGATCTCGTCGGAACTGAGATTACCGGTCTTCGTCGGTGCGCGGGCGGTCTTCCCACGACGAGGGTAAGGGTACTCCGCCGACCCTCCGAGGATTGGCCGGACGAGGTTCGCGCCCTGATCGGGACTTCCGAGATCGTTGTAGTACGCATAGTCGTATACACGGTCCCATTCTTTCAGCTCCCCGGTGACGTCTTGCCCCCTCAAGTTTAGCAGCTCATCTTGTCTGTATGGTTTCAGCGGTGCCGGTGTGTCTCCTGGGAGGTACGTCTGCACACACACACATTAGTCATGGTTAATCCAACCGCACGTTAAGTTCAGCATCACACAGCAAGAACTTGAGTATCGTACTCACGGTGTTGGCGAAGAAGACACGGTCATATTTGTACTTGCTTGCAGGGTAGACCCAGGAGTTGCAGACGAAGTGGATCCGGCCCTTGCCGGGGAAGTTGTCCAGCGTCAGCGTCTTGAGGAAGAACTGAGTGGCGTGCTTGTTCTTGACGATCACAGCGCCGGGAATCCCGTGATTCTCCTGCCACCGGAACGTCACGCTGTATTTGCTTTCACCGGCTGCAAGGGAGGGCAGATGGCCGAGATACTGCAACGAGGCGGCCTCCCCGACGACTCCTCGGTTCCCATTGTCTGCCATCAGAACATTTGCATCAACATAAGACAGCAGAAGAAAAGCTACCGACGTTGCAAGCAACATCAACGCAACCAGCCACTCACTGGGGTCGCCGACGGTGTCGCTCACGAGCTGGAAGGTGACGTTCTGACCGAGGAGCTCGAAAAGGCCATTGATGACGTTGCCGGCCAAGTCGTTGAAGTCGAGCACGTTCTTCTGCATAAGCACCACCGTGCCCTTCACCTGCACTCCCTTCGACCCCCCGAGGATGCCGCCCACCACACCGCCCACACCGCCCACCACACCGCCCACCACGCCGCCGACGATGTTTCCGATCATCTTCGTTTCTCTTTTTCCTGGAACACAGTGGATAGCGACTACCAATAGCTTGGAGAGTGAACTTTGCAGTGAGATCGATTGCAGCGGAGGTGGTATTTATTGATGCAGAGCATCCGCCTGCGTCGAACAAGCACGGATTTCACGTGTCCACAAATGGTTCCCCAAATAATTTTACGGACATGGGTTTCACGTGGTTGGGTCCACTGAATTAAATACATGAAATCTACCATATCCAAAATAAAAGCAGGCTTTAGCCATTTGCGATCATATTGGACGACTGTTTCTGCGTGAAGAAGCTGTCAGCATCAACTTACCCACCATGAGAGAGACTTGGAAAATATAAGAAGCGTCTGTGTATAAAAGATTTGGATAAGAACGAGGAGAAGCTACGTTGATTTAATGAAATGTGGATGTAGCCAAGACCTGAACGGATTTATAGGAGTGTATGATTTAATCAAGGTGAAAGCACGGATTGCTACGCACTTTTAGAATTCAATGAGGACAAGTAAATGAAGTTTGAAGATAGATCAGATCTGAGGATGCACTTTTGGTTTTTTGTTTTTTGTTTTTTATCAGCTATCACCTTTGTTATCATCTGACTATGTATCAATTATTTGGCACATTAAGCTAATGTGATGAGGAACATTTTCTTTTTTTATTTCTGCTTGTTTGGCTGTGATAGTTGACAAAGTTTAAGTTAATATTTTTATCTATCTATTATAGTAATCATATCACTTAAAAAAAACCTAGAGTGATCGAGTTGAGAAGAACACATGCGATGTTATTGGCATATACTCGAGTAGTCACTACAACAAAACTCATCTTAGGCAAGATAAGGGATTGTCGCTTTATATAACTGTTATTATAAATGACTAATTGCAGCGATTTTAGTAAGTGTTATGTTAACTTAGACTTTTAACCACATTTCTAAATTGGTAGAAAAATTACTTATCATCGGGATGATTTTTTTGTCTTAATACATTGTGCATTGCATTTTTTGTCTGGACTGTCTTAATGCACATATGTTGCATTGAAACCATGCTCTTTTAAGACATAAAAATAATCTACATGCTTTAATGGTACAAAATTGTTTGCATATTTAAATTACTTAAATTCTTAGGCTCACATCTGGTCATCATTGATCAGATAATTTAATTCACTATAAAAATATAAAAAATCCTAAAAAATAAAAAAATTTATTTTTCCTTTTATTTCAGTAAAAACGAAGTTAGCTTACAAGAATAGTATCAACAAAGTCTCAAGGTCTTCAAGAGATCAAAGAATGTATAGTTGCTATGGTTTTAAGCTATGTGGATAATTATGCAGCCATCTTGACAAACACAACAATATAGAGCTATAGCCATAGTTGATCAATCAAGTAATCAATATACATGATGAAATTAACTTATACTTAGCCATTCATAAGAAATACATTGAGAGTCTCTATTGAGAAATTCAATCTGGTCAGATGCTTCAAAAGCTCAGAAAAATCATTTTCACAATTTATAAACAAGAAAGATATTGTTTCAGAAAATGGATGTCATGTTTTTGGGTAATCATAATTTCTGTAATTGTACAGAAAAAACACCAATACTGTTTTCTTATGAACACAAATTTCTAGAAAATACTATTCCAGAAAGATGAGTTAGTACAATGTCTTATGAACCATGTGAAGTATATTCCCATACCAAACATGCAGATAGGTAGGACAATCTTATATTATAATTATTTGTCTAAGAACAACTCGCACTGCAAGCTTCTACAATATTGAATGATTCACCCAATCAAAACCAACAATAAACTAATTGCATGTTATATCTCCGACATAGGAGAGAAAAAAATAAAGCTATTCAGATGTGAAACACGGCTGGATATCTTGTCATGCATAGTGAGATGCAAATGCAATTAAAATGGTGTATTCTTGTAATGCATGTAAACTAAGTGAATTATTGGATTGAATCCCCAAGTGGGTCCTTTTTTTTATTTTATAATTCGGTTTGTACATTGTAGTCCTTATCTAATGACATCGATATATGCGCATGTCACATGGAAACACGTTGGAAGTGCATCCTTATCCAAAAGACATCGAGATATGCCCATGCCATATGGAAACATGTAGCAAGTGCCATGTGGTGCAATAGAAGTTGTTCTTATTTTCAAAGCAATGTAAAGAGGAATATTTGGTTTTTTATCTAAGTCATTTTGCACCACAAAGGTATTTAAAAAATTATACTCTGTCTGCCAACGCAGAGGACGATATATAAATATTTTTTATATATAAATTTTAGATATATTATATTTGTGTTTTTCTCATATTAGATGGTATGGTATAGGTGTTAAAAACCTTATAATTTTATTTAATAAGTTAGCATATTTTAATTTTAAGATTACTTACTTTTTATTGTACTCTTATCGATGGTAATAATAAAAATTGAAATATGATATCCTATACTTTTTAATTATACAAGTAGGATATAGATGAAATTAGGAGTTAGGTATTATAAAATTATCCTAAGAAAAAAAAAATAAAAAAAAAGAGATCGATAAGTGCTCTTTTGTGATGGAGATATCATTACAATATCTGAAGATAATGATACATCTTTTCAAAAGAGTTAATTTCTATCTTCCGCTTATATTGAATGACAATATGACTAATAAGTTGAGTTTGGATGATGACTCTATAGTGGAGGTCGTGGATGTCAGGAAAGTAAATATTAAAATGATTAATGGAGTGATGCATTGGAGGACGTAGCTTATGTTCTAAAGATGTAGAAGAATCTTTTTTTGTTAAGATTTTTAGATTCTCGAGGTTATGACAACAAGGCTGAGGTTCTAAAAGTTATTCAGAGTTGCATGGTTACGATGAAAGGAAGATTATATCAAGGGTTGTATCATATAGAAGGAAGTACAATAAATACCTTCAAAATGTAGATGATTGTAAAAGAAAAAAATCGATTGATAGTAAGATGGTGATGTAGAGGTCTCTCCAGAATTAAACAACATAATTGATTTTATTCTATTAACATAGGATGCATTAGCAGGCTTGCTAGAATCTTGTAATGGACCATGAACTAATTTGGCTTTTGTGGCTACGGTGAATTCTTCAAGCCAATACTTTAACTTTTACGAGAGGTACAAAATAAGAAAATACTCATAAATATGGTGATTGTCAGGATTGAAAAGTATTTTTAGGAGTCCTAGTTGTATTCAAATTAGTTATCAAACTTCTAATTAAATTAAAACTCTTTAGTAAATTAAGATTTGTTCCTATAAATACATCTTGTGTCTCAAGGTTTTAGTAAGAAAGAGATGAGGTGCTCTTAAGAGTGATCTCTAGGGGGTTTTAGAGAGGATTGAGAGAAAACTTCTTCAGATTTATATGAAAGGGTGTATAAGGGTAAGTGTGCTTGAGTGATGATAACTTAAGAATCTTATAATTGATATCATATATTGAAGAATTTGATTTTCTTCATGCATGTAGGCAGGAGTTGTAGATCACAGTAAATCTTGTGTCGATTTCTATTATATTTTAGATTGCCAATCTCTAATATATTTTTCTTTTAGTTTTTAATTTTTTTCTTCTCTCTCCTTAGTAGTACCACAACTGAGGATTTTGATCGCTAGGCGTGAAGAGAGATATTATTGATTATATTGTTAATTGTTTAGTGTGCCAACAAGTAAATGCTAAACAGTAGCGATTTGTTGAAAAATGATAAAACTTACCTATATTAGAGTGAAAGTGGGATCATATGACTATTGACTTTTGCTTTAGGATTATTTAGAAACTAACAAGGATGTGACACTATTTGAGTGATTATTGATCGTCTAACGAAATTGGCACATTTTGTCCCGATTAAGAAGATACATTTCTTAAAGAAGATGAAAAAAGTATATATTTGACAAAATGTGGTAGAATAATATTTAAGATCAAGACCCTAGATTTAAATCAAAGTTCTAGGGTGGTTTATAGAAAGTTTTGGTTACATAGCTCAAATTTAGCATAACTTTTCACCTTCAGATTAGATTCAGTTTGAAAGGACCATTCATACATTAGAGATCTTTTAAGAGCTTATTCGATGGATTATGATGATTTGTGGGATGAATATTTGCACTTGGTGGAGTTCTCTTATAATAATAGCTATCTCTTTGGATTCAAATGGCACCTTTTGAAGTTTTATCTAAAAGAAGATATAGATCTCTACTTTATTCAGATAATTTAGGAGAAAACAAAAATTATTTGGGCCTTAGATGATTCAAAGGGATATAGACATTATTCAATTGATTCATAAGAGGAGGTTGATAGCATCTCATAGTTAATAAAAAAACTATGTTGACCGAGAAAGATGATATTTGAAGCTTGAAGTTGGTGATCTTATTTTTCCCAAAGTATCACTGAGAAAAGATATAATAAGATTTGGACAAAAGAGAGGAAAAACTAGCTCCTCGTTTCATTACACCTTTCGAAGTTCTACAAAGGATTGGTCAAATCATTTATAGAGTCATCCTATAGCCAACACTTTCATAGATGCATAACATATTTCATGTATTGATGCTCCAAAAATACATTGTCAACTCTATGTCTTAGATTACCAACTACTTTAATCATGAGAAGATACTCCTTACATGAAGCAATCAATACAAATTCTAGAGTGAAAAATGCATAGTTTGAGAAGGAAAAACGTACCCTTGTTAAAGGTTCATTGGTAACAACATTCTATTGATGAGGTGACTTAGGAATACGAGGAAGAAGTCGAAATATCTCCATCTATTTATTGATTGAAAATTTTTAAAATTAAAGATTAAATTGCTAAATAGGGGAGGATGTTATAATTGTGACTTCTTATCTATTATTAAGAATCCAATTTGAAGGGTAGAATTTTCTTTTTTAGTATGATTCTATCTTTTATTAGGATTGCAACAACTTGATATGCTGGAAATAGTTAAAAATTGGATCAAATAAATTTGACATCACATATGTGGTATCATTACTTTAATTGAATTCTTTAGTCCTATCTATTAACAATGGAGGGAAAATCAAGGAGTCCATAGAAATAGATAAGAATATTAGTATATATATATATATATATATATATATATTTCAATGACTTTCTTGATATTCAAAATTTAACTTAGTGGCAGATAAGACATCTTAAAACATTCTAAATATATATATACATATATATACATATATATATATATACATATATATGTATATATACATATACATATATATATATATATATACATATATTTCAATGACTTTCTTAATATTCAAAATTTAACTTAGTGGCAGATAAGACATCATAAAACATTCTAAATTTTTTTTTTTTTCACATTATTCTATTTGGGTGCATTATATAACAGATAACATGATATCCTACATGAATCCTTTTTTGAACTATCAATCATTAGCAACACATTTTCTTATAAAATCTTAAGGAACCATACTTATGAATCCTAAATTCTGATTTAGATCTAACCGCTACATTACCTCAATTTTCTTTAATCAATCATTGACTTAGTCACTTTTTATTTTTTAATCAGAGTAATCTCGATGAAAGTATAAACATGAATATCTAGTTCATACCAATATATTTTGATCCTTAATTTTCTCAATTCTTAACAGTCACATTTCTCAATGGTGATCATAACTATGAACTCTTTCTACTAAAGATATCAATAACAATATTTCTTATTTCATAGTCATGATCTATACTCAAATCATAATCTTTCAATAATCCTTGCCTCAAATATTAGCTCTTCTAAGTATAGATACGCTTCAAATATATTTTTCTTTTTGTCAATACATACCTCACATTTCAATCATGCTAATTTAAGTCATTATCCTTGCCTCAAATACCACTAGAATTTTAATAAGAAAAATTACTACTTGTTATTTTCAGATCATGCAAAGAATGTTTCTCATCGTATGATTTTAATCACCTTAAAGTATAACTCACATCTTGACCATATAGCAACAAAATAAATTTCAATACTAGCATTGTAGTTGTTATATGTTTTTTCTTTAAGGATCTAGTCATGAATAGAAATTTTAGGAAGGAATAAATTACAAACGTACAATTTTATCCTCTTTCACATCGACCGTAGCAAACAAAAAAAAAAAGAAAGAAAAGAAAGAAAGCAAAACAATGGAAACTAAACAGAAGAGGAAGAAACGGAAAGGGAGAAAGAGAAAACGAGAAGGGATGCTTCGGATTTGGCAGTAGAGAATTCGGATTAGAGGTCAGAAAACTTATTTAGGTATGGTTTCAAATTCTTAAGCTTTATAGCTAATTAGATTCTAAATAGGATAACCAATTAGTTATTATTAACTTCCTAAGTTAATAGGATCCTTAATGATATTAATTCTTAATTATCATTAGTTTATTGTCAAAGAATTGTATTTTAAGCTAATCTGATGGAAAAAAAAGGTTAAGTTATGATTGTGTTTTAAGCCATAATTGGAAGGTGTAGTAGTATTGATGATGCATTTAGGAATTAATAAAATTCTTAGAATAATTAGAACTATTAACACTGGAAAATAAAGAAGAAAAATGAAATAAAATCAAAATAATTTACATATGATATTTGTTTATATTTTATGGATGATTAGTGAATAATATTTTATGTATAATTAGGAGAAGGAATGTCTTGATTATTAAATGAGCTTAGGATCCACGGTTGGAGCCCTAGTAGGCATCCGATAACTCCATCTTGCCTATTTTAAAAGTAATATATATGCATTATATGTTTGAAACTTATGAAAATCATTGTAATATATATGCATTATATCTTAACTGTTTGATAGAGGATCAAATCCAATGTTGACTACAAATCATTGTAAAATATTATATTATATTATATATAAATTCTAATTAAGAGTCTTTAAATTGATTCCAGAGATTGAGGTTTTCCCTCAGAATATACAAATGCAGGTTTTTTTCCCTCAGAATCAAATATTTATTTAAACTTATCCTTTGCGTCCAAGCCACCACGCAAAAGATTTATTTACTACACTTGCTCACGCCACATACACAATTCCCAATACCATAGGATAAGCCACAACGCATTTCCGTGAGTGATGCGAAGCTTCCATCCAACTCAGCTTCGACGCTGGCCGGACTTTATTCAGTATCGTAGGCACTCCTCTCCGGCCACCTAGATGGACACGCTGTTGGGGATCCCCTTCCCGGTGATCCCAACCTCACTGCTCGGGAAGAGCAAGGTGAAGGGCATCTTGGCCGGGCCATTGCGGTTCTTCAGACTCGGGTCCGCGTTCTTCTTGTTGATCTCCTCCTCGATCGACTTCAACGCCTTCCCGAATCGTTGGAACGCCTCCAGCGCCTTCTGGTCCGTTGTCCACTCTGGCGTGTCACGCTGGCCCAAGTACACCTCGTCCGACGAGTGGGTCGAGAGGATCTCCAGCAGCGAGACGCCGATGATGGTCTGGTACTGACTGCTTATCGTCCTCAGGAACACCTTGTCCGGGTTCGTTTCCAGCAGGTCGTGCTCCGGCGTGCCTGGTTCCGGCACGAGGCGCCTGCTGATAGTGGGGCGGTTAGGGACGTACCCCCCGTAGGGGTACTGCCCGAAGTTGATGACGGCGTGGAAGGCCGAGGCCAACCAGATGATGATGGTGCATGACTGCGTCAGCTCGAACACGGTCTCCATCTTGGGCCACCATGGCTCATCCTTCTTGTCGCCGTGACCCACGTCGCGCATCTCCTTCCACCAGGCCTGGAGCTCGGCGTCAGCTCTCAGAGCATCGTCGCTCGGGTAGTAAATTGTACAGTACTCGGTGACCCACGTCTCGATCGCCTTCCATATCTGTAGGCCGTCCTCCGCATACGGGTAGTCTTTGATCAGCAGGGAAAGCTCACCGTTTTGATCCCTCACTGCAACTCCTCTGTGCAGAGATGGAGCTTCCGGTTAGCCATGAGGTAGAAGTTCAATGTCAAGCAAGGGAAGAACATTACTGCTGACGTTTTCTACCTCTTGACCAGATCATCGGGGAGAGCTTGGTCGACGAAGTTCCAGTGGTTCTTGTAAACCCAGGAGGAGTACTCCAAGGAGAACTTGCCTTGTACCGATGTCTTCTCGAGGATGCCATCGGCACTGATGAGCGACTGGCGAGCCAAGGCGTTTATGTTCATGGTGTCGCGATAGTGAGGCGTGAGAAGCTTGTTGATCGGGTGAACCACGCTAAGGTGTCGATTCGTCGCGATGATGAACGGCTCCAAGATTGCGTGCGTGCCAAGCCTGCACTCGTGCATGAGTCAAGAAGAAGATGATCAGAACGAGAACGGTAAGGAACAGAGCGTGGTCGGGATTAATTCGATATGCGTGCGCACCAATGGCTGACGAGCTGGTGGACACCGACGTCCATGACGCCGACGTAGGCCTTCGCCAATTGCCAGAGAGATCCATCCACGCCATTCTCGGATGCCGAGTACACTTTGCTTACAGCACCGTTTTGCTCGCCGTCCGGGTGAGGTAAGCTGAGCTCGATCGCCAGTGGCTTCAGGGTGGAGTCCGCCTTAAGGAACAACAGAGTCCTCGTGGCGTATGCCTTATGTGCGGTGGAGTTTATCCGTGCAATGTAGGGCATGAACACGTCATGGTGGTCCAAGATGAAGAGCCTGTTGCTGCCTAGTGCCTGCGGAATTGCGTAGCCGATAAGCAAAATTAGATCCCCCTTTTCATGAACAATCTATTAATCGTTGAAGTAATTAGCAGAACCTCATCAACCGTGAGCCCATCGAGGTTGGCCTCGATATGTGCTGCCGTGATGGTGCTGTTTTGGTTGCCGTACTTGTTAGGATCAAGCTCGCTAACAGGAGGGAACACCTTAAGAAGCTTGATCAGCACAGGGTGCACGCCGGCAACCATTTCGCGAGCGAACTCTTCGTCGGTGCGCCACGCAGACTTATCGACTGCAACACGAATCAAGACGACGGTGAAAAATGTGATCGTTCCTCCTCTGCTGCAGTGATGAGAACACTTACACTTGATGATCTGCGGCTTCGGGAGCTTCAGCAGACGCTGCCCGCCTTGGACGCGGAGCACCTCCTTGACCATCTCGAACGGGATGCTCTGTCTGAGTTCATCAAAGAGGGGGACGTAGGGCACTGGGATGCCTCCCTCGTAGAGCCTCATGATGTCCTCGAACGAGTCGAACTCGAATGGTGTAATGTTGACGATGGCGTCCAGAACGGGGAGCAGTCCGTTGACGACGGCCTTGATCCCGTAAGTGAGGAAGTCGCCCATCTTAACATGTCCGAATCGCTCATCTCGAGGAACGTAAATATTGAGGGTGTTCAACGTCCCCAGTCTGCTCTCCGTGTTGGGATCTATCACAAACAAGGAGATGGGTAAAGGAAGATAACTGAGGGAAGCCACTTGGATCTCTTATTGGAACAGATCGTAACGCTACCTTTCCTCGTCATCGGACGGTTGGTCTTGCCACGCCGAGGGTAAGGATACACCGCTGACCCTCCAAGGATTGGCCGAACCAAGTTGGCGTCGTCGGGGGTGCCGAGATCATTGTACACTGCGTAACCATAGACGCGGTCCCATTCTTGCAGCTCCGAGGTCACGTCATCTCCCCTCAAGTGTCGGAGCTCGTCCTCTCTGTACGGCTTCAGCGGCGCCGGTGTGGCTCCCGGGAGGTACGTCTGCAAGAGTTTGATCTTCATCGCATGCAAAGATGGAGTACGCAGGGCAAGTGCTTGATTAGTACTCACGGTGTTGGCGAAGAAGATGCGGTCGTATCTGTAGTTGTTGGCAGGGTAGACCCAGGAGTTGCAGACGAAGTGGATCCGGCCCTTGCCGGGAAAGTTGTCCAGCGCCAGCGTCTTGAGGAAGAACTGGGTGGCGTGCTTGTTCTTGACGATGACGGCTCCGGGGATCCCCTTGTTCTCCTCCCACTGGAACGTCACGCTGAATCTACTCTCGCCGGCGGCAAGGGAGGGCAGGCGGCCAAGGTACTGCAAGGAGGCCGGCGACCCGACGACCCCCCGGTTCCCATTGTCTGCCATAATTCACGAGATGGTAAAGGGAACTAACAACGCAGCAACCACGTAGGTGTAATCAACAGAGCGAACAACTCACTGGGGTCGCCGACGGTGGCGCTCACGAGCTGGAAGGTGACGTTCTGACCGAGGATGTCGAACAATCCGTCGATGACGTTGCCGGCCAAGTCGTTGAAGTCGAGGACATTCTTCGGCATCAGCACCACCGTGCCCTTCACCTGCACACCCTTCGACCCCCCGAGGATGCCGCCCACCACATCGCCCACACCGCCCGCCACACCTCCCACCACGCCGCCGACGATGTTTCCGAACATCTTCGGTTCTCTTTTTCCTGTAACACAGTGGATAGCGACGACTAATAGCTTAGAGAGTGAACGTTGCAGTGAGATCGATTGCAGCGGAGGTGGTATTTATTGATGCAGAGCATCCGCCTGTGTCGAACAAGCACGGGTTTCTCGTGTCCACAAATGCTTCCCCAAATAATTTTACGTGGTTGGGTCCACTGAATTAAATAGGTGTTTTGTCGGGACCCACTCCCTAATCACTGCTTCAATGTGCGGATAACACAAATAATTGAGCATCCATGCGTTTCACATGGCCGCCAATCGCGGTCCAATGTGAACTCTGATTTATGTGTCATCTGCGCGAGACTTAGTTTTATATCTTTTCCACACAAAATAAATATAACAATGATACAAACAAATAGTGATATTTGAACGAACCGGTGAAAATTAGAACGAAAACGATCAATGATTTCATAGATCTGAATCGAATCGGAATCGGATTGGGGGGGGGGGGGGGGGGGGGGGGTTGGGGGGTTTCAATTTCACGTTGAAATCAAAATCAGAACCATATGAAAATAAAAAGAAATAAACATTAAACACTATAATAAAAATAAAATTAAAAAAATGATGGTTCTGATTCCATCTTGTGTGGAGGTTGAACTGTCGATTCCAAACTCGAACGTAAGTAATAATACCAATAATAAAGATATTATTATTACAATATAAATACTAATATTTATCCATCTCCCTCCTTAGTATCATTATCATATGGACTATATTATGATTATTATTATGATTATTATTATTATTATCATTATTATTATTATTATTATTATTATTATTATTATTATTATCCCCTAGGCTATCTTTATTGTCTTGATTGATTCAGATGGCACACAAATTATTATGGACCATATTATTATTATTATTATGGTCCCATAGGCTATCTTTATTGTCTTTATTATTATTATGATCAATTATTGGTCATATTTGTTATAAAAAATGACAAATATCACTGTCTTATTCTCATGTTATTAAAAAAGGTGTTAAATGAGGGTTCAGTTGGTAGATCGATCACACAAAAATGAAGTGCCAAGGATAGGCTTCACAACAGTGATGTGTATACAACTCATGCTTTCCAAGTGCACAATTCATCCTGGTCCCAATTGGGAATAGTTCAGAAGGTACGAACTCTCGGTCATAATTCATCCTGGTCCCAATTGGGTACAATGATCGTTGTGTTCTTTTTATCATTATATACAATATTAAATGATCTACCTGATATGATTTGTTTTCTTAGCAGTCATTAGATGTGGATAAGTACACTACTTCAAAATCCAATGCATGAAACTTGAATGGCATGATATGAATATAGGACATTTCATTTTCTGATACTGTCAATATATATAGGTTCCATTCTTAATATTGTTTTTCATCTCTTTCATAAATTTTGCTATTATAAATTGTCTTTACCACTAGATATTGTTAGAGACCGGTCATGGCATCACCAAAATCTACAAAAATATCAATTTACGACGAGATATACGAGTACACAACCAAGATAATGAAAGAAAAAGAAAAACAATTGAAAGAAAAGATTTCATGTTGAAAATTTTGCTCGGATGAATGCTGAACTTCAATCATTTGTGAGTCAATTATATAAATGTCACTTTTATTCATCATTATTCTCCTTTTAATCTCGTTTAATCTCAATCCCACTCTCAACCAAAACATGTTAATCTCTCATACATATATACATATATAAAAGATACCCAAATCAATACTCTCCGATTGGCAAAAACTTCACGTGATGATAAACATAATGAGGTCATATCGACAATTGGTCCCACAAGTGACAAAGGATAAATAACAAAAAAAACAAAAAAGATAAGAGCTCACAACCAGTTGTCAACGAAGTGCCCATTTGACAAGCTGAATAGAAGCTTCAGATATTTTGATAATAGTTAGAGATTTGGTAATAAGGCCCTAAATTGTTTTTAATCTTGCATATTGAGTCTTTTTTTCTATGGTTTTAAAAATTTTTAAATAAAAAATAATGGTAAAGACATCGTGAATAAAGTAAAAGGATCATTAATATCGTTATTCCCTAAAGATATCTACTATGACTATTAATAATAATTTACTTTAACTACAAACAACCTTCTTATTGTTTTCATCACGTTTCCTTACGCTTCCAAGTTAATATCTTTTTGATCAGTTTTCAACGTACGAAAGATTTTCAGAACCGACATAATTTTATCCGTTGAACTTCAAAATTTTGTGACTCAATTATATAAAAGTCACAAATAGAACTTTTATTCATCATTGTTCTCAATCTTCTAAAAATCTCAATCCCACTCTCAACCAAAACATATTAATCTCTCTTGAACTCATAGGCCTTTAATCTCATCTATTACAAAGTTATGGATCATACATACATACATATATATATATATATATATATATATATATATATATATATAAAAGATACCTAAACCAATACTCTCCTATCAACAAAAACTTCACGTGATGATAAAGATAATGAGTTCATATTGCAAGTGATGATAAAGATAATGAGTTCATATTGACAATTGGTCCCACAAGTGACAAATGATAAATAACAAAAAAACAAAGAAGATAAGAGTTCACAATCATCCTTTATTATAGTCCCAATTGGCAACTAAGTGCCCATTTGACAAGCTGAATAGAAGCTTCAGATATTTTGATAATAGTTGGAGATTTGGGTAATAAGGCCCTAAATTGTTTTTAATCTATGCATATTGAGTTTTTTTTTCTATGGTTCTTATGACCTTATTAAAATTTTTAAAATAAAAAATAATGATCAAGACAGTTGTGAATAAAGTAAAAGGATCAATAATATCGTTATTTCATGAAGATATCTACTAGCATGACTATTGATAAAATGGTTTCTTCGTTTAGAGTCACAGCAAGGAAAACAATGTATCACATATGTTTTTATTTTTCTTTTCTTTTTTATGTGACTGCGATAAATTTTGTTTATTTTATTAGATTACTTTTTTACTTCTAAGAAATACCCCTCATCATCGAATTAGTAGTCTGTCAATGAAATTACATTTTATTTTCGGTCTATCTTGGAAAACAAAATATTTTATTTTTATTTTTTCTACTTAACGTAATTAAATCCTTTTGGTGCACTTTTTTCTTGGACAGTTTTACATCTTATAGTTTCTATGGGAACAGAGATAACTAATATTTTATGGGATTTAAAAAATAAAAGATCGGTTATAATATTTGTTAAAAATGACTTTAGAAAAATAGAAAATATTTTATAATGTATATATAATGCATGGTATGCAAATGTTAAATTATCTGTGTTCTTTTCATCATGAGTCATTTATAAGATCTTTTGACAAAAATTATGGTGTCGCACTTATGAATGAATTTTTAGTTTTACATAAATTGTAGAATCAACCTTAAATATATCAAATTTGACTTGCAAACTCACCTAAAAATAGAAGAAAAACAGCAGAATTGCTATGTACATCATATTCATGTGCTACCTTGTAAAATTGATATGAATAAAACAAACTTTATGAAACTTTATGGTGTCACACTCGTAAATAAACTTTGTTTTATTCCGCTGCAAAATCAAGATGAAAATGAACTATGTTATACTTGATTTTACAATCGAGTATAACATAGTATTTTACAAGCATAACACCATAAAATTTATTTAATTTTCATCCAAAATATAATAATAAAAATTTGATATAAATAGTTCAGCACCTTACAATAATTTGTCAAAATCTTTAGCTAAGCAACACCTTCACGTTAATTTGACACATTGCCATTTTGATTCTATAAGTAACTATAACATAATTCATTTATGAATATAACATTATAAAGTTTATCCAATATGATACAAATAGTTATTCTATTTTTTATTATTTTTATAATTTTTAAGTCCAACTTAATGATTCATGTAACTTTTTCAGTATTTGACTTCTAGATAACTTTTATAAAATGACATCCTCATATAAAACAAGGATCAATGTTAAGAAAAAGTGTCTCTTTTTGAGTTTCTCCCATGCTATTATTTATATTTATCAAATAAAGTTTTATATTTATCATAATCCCTAAAATGCTCCCATGTGAAGACAACTTGATCAGTACCCAATTATACCCTATGGATCGTTCCATATGGTGAATTGGTTCAATTCCTCAGTTATAATTTTTTTAAAAATTTAGTTTATAGTATTTTCCAAAACACTTGGGACTATTATAGAAATATCCCCACTTGATTGTTATTGTTCCTAAACTAATAAGGTTATATATTCGAAATCCTATTCTTTCATATGAGTTGACTTCTACTAGTTTTGAATTCATTTAGTTACATGCTTTTGAATATGTTTTTAATGTTTTGAGAAAGGTGTCTAGGACACTGTAACTAATATTGCAAATCTTATGCATGGGGATTTGACTGAATCATAATATACCGATAACTAGTACATCCTATAAACTGATACATAAGATGTAATATTGCACCAATTATCTTATCGAGAAATAATTCAAGGATTATGATAAATAAATGATCTTGTGAAAATAAGAAAGGGAACACCTCTCAGAAAGCCTTGAAAAATATAATAAAGAGATTTTACCGTGAATTCGCCCCGGTAGAAGTCCATTACGTGAAGTTTTTCGTAGTGAATTGACCAACATTCAACGTGCATGAAAGCTTACACGTCTCCGCGCAAGCACACGCTGTTCTCGCAGTGAGAGAGAGAGAGAGAGCCGCGTTGGACAGAGAGGGTGGGCTGTGTCGGCCACGACGATGCCGACAGCGCAATGCATGGGCATGCAACTGGATATAAGCATGTGGCAAATTTTTGTCCGTTCACCGAGGAGATGGTTCTCCATCGTCCGTCTGACAACATCTTTGCATTCTGATCTCATCGCCTTATTCCCATACAATAAAAACGTGATTGCGATGCTTTGGCTTCGTCTTCCTCTTCGATTCCTCATGTAGGGTTTGTGAAGCAGCTCGGTCTGACAATTCTGTCCTTTCGTATTGGCTGTGGTGTGAATATGAAATTGTCATAATCTTTTCTATCACTAGGGAAAACAAAAAGATATTTGTTCATATACAGATAAAAATTATTGTGAAACACGTCTAGTTTGTTTTAAAGAATAAGTGGTGAAAATAATATTTGATCCCTCTTTATTGACTAAGCAAGTTCAAAATATTGCTAAAGATCATATAATAAGCCTGTCTAATATATCATCACTATCAATGCTTTAAATATAACATATTATTCCCCTTTCAACTATTATTTTAAATATAACATATTATTCCACTTTCGTATTGTTGTTCTATGTTTGATGTTGATGTTTGTGAGCTACCTTGAAGCAAGATTGCAGCACGCGGTGTTTCAATTAATTTAATTAGGTAAAAACATCAAGTATTTATGATCTAACTGAATTTATTATAATTATTTTTTATTTTATTAAATTGTACACAGACACATTAGGATTTTATGGTATATCCAAAATATTATCATTACCTATTCTTTTATGTTTATGTTCTTACCTTAGAATCCCAAACCATCATTATTCTCATCATCTTAAATATTTTTTCTCATAATTTAGTTTTCTCAAGTGATAATTAACTAACCCCTTTCTAAGCTATTCCTTTTTTTTTTTTTTGTTATTGTAGGGTGAAACAAGTATAGAACACTTGATTCTTATACCATCCATAATTAATTTTTGATCATTTTTGGAAGACCAGGCGTATTTATTTTGATGTATATATGTATTCTGGTTAACAAAGAACCATGTTCAAAATTACAAAAAAAATCAAATCGAAGTTTAATTCAAAATTATAAAGAAAGTTCAAACTCAATTCGATTCCAAAGACATCGAACCTGGTAAAGGAAGATAAAAACAATCAAATAATAATCGAAGACAGCGACCTTTTGTACAACGCCACGAAGCTCACATCGGCTTCACCCTTAGCCATCAATCTTGTTACCTTGATCTTAATAAGCACAAGGTATCTTGAAGTCCAAATACTTATCTGAGGAAGCAAATTCTTTGATAACTTCCAAAGTTAATATAGTTATTAGAATTGTGGAGTCACTGGTCAAACCGACGAATCTATTCGGCAAATAATATATTGAAAAAAGCATGTAATGATATTGACCCAAAATATAAAAACATGTCAAGAATTTAGAAGCAAGCACCGTGTAGCAACCTTTTCGAATCTCATGAGATTTGAAATTTCTGTTCTTTATTTATAATATCCAAATTACATTTCTTTATCTATATCAAATTAATGAAAATTTTAAAATAGTATCATCCATTACCTTATGTAAAATCTATTTAACTTAGAAGCGTGGAGATAGTAAAGTAATATGTCTAAATAAAAATTTAATATAAGATTAAGTATACATTCAAATTTTTAATATTTCGAATTGTTTCATTATCCGCTCCGTTCTCTCCTTCAGTAATACAGTGATCTAGATAAGAAATCCAATCTCAATTTACTAATATTATAGTGTCGACTGTAACTAGGACCTTCATTACTAAGAAATATAAATTTAGATTTTGGTTCTTCAGCTTTGAAAGTATGAACGAAAACTATAGAGCGAGCATATCATAATGGACTCACGGGAGTGATTTAGGATACTTTTTCCCTCCAACCGATAAAAATATATGTGGCAAAATTTTCCCCAAAAAATTTGCTTATCAATGTTTAACATCATCACCACTTTAACTATAAACCTTAACATTGGTTTCCTCAATATATATATATATATATATATATATATATATATATATATATATATATATATATATATATATATATATATATATATATAGTTTACGAATCATACACATATTGTTATATATAATGGTAAATACTGGTTAGTTAAGTCTTCATTTGAGTATTAATTAAACTTTTAAATAACATTAGCAACCTTTAGAAATTAGTTGTTTGAAGGTACGATGGTAAGATTATTATGGCCATTTTAAGTACTTTATCTATTTATATAGTTTTTAAAAGATTCAAACTAGAAATAATTAACCAGATCTTCTTAATGGATATTAAAAGGATGGGCAAAGGAAAAGCATCTTAATCTTTGGATAGGAACATATAAGTCAATTTTTGAGTAAATCTCTAATTTTTTCAAAACCGTGATTTGTAAGATATGTATAGAGAGCCCTATTTTTTCAAAATGATAAAAATATCTTCACTTAATATAATATTTTTTTAATAAAAAGATAATATCTTAATTCATTTGAATCAATTAAAAGAACTAGATAAAATATGAGAGAAGATATGTAATTTCTCTGATTGACTAAGAGGAGATGAGAGAAGATTTATAATCTCTCAATTATGTTACATATCCATAAATCTGTATATCCATATATTTAATTATTATATATTATATTATGTTAAATCCTTAGAAGGTCCTATGTAAAAGCATAGGGTTAGAATAAGTAATTATGAGAGTTCCTCCCATCAAGGTCATCTCTTAAAAAATCTTACTATAATTGGACTTCCTTTTATTGATCAATAATCATCATCAAAATATAATCATATCTATAATATATCTTACTTAATTAGATAGACTATACAATCTAATATGAATGAGTAGATTGTTACGACCGAAATTCACACTAAGAGCGGGAGTGAATTAGTGCTTACGAAAAATTATGTCGGTTCCAAAATTTCGTTTGATGAAAATCGATATTGGAAAGATGAGTTTAATTTGAAAGCTCATTCGTAAGCATAGTAAAAGTAGTAAGCAAATAAATTAGTTTGCAATATGAGAATGAAAAGCAAAATAAAAATGCAAACCGAGTACGCTAGATTTATAATGGTTCGGTCGTCGTGACCTACGTCCACTCTCGATTCCTCTTCACTCAAGGCCACCGGCTTTCACTATCGATCTTTTTTCCAATGAGCAAAGATCAACTATCCTTACAACTCTTTCTCCTTTTTTCACAGGTTCAGGAGAGAACCTTTACACTAGTCTTTTATAAGTGTTCCCTCACACACTTGCCTTAAGACTATCACTAAGTTTTTGGATGAGGGACTATATACTTAAAAGAGCTTACAACCTTGGAATCACAGAGTTTTTGCTCTATTTTCGTGTGTATTCTAAGTAAAAATTTGTGGGGTATTTATAAACCCTAACTGGCTTCAAAAATTAGAGTCAAAATTCAAATTCTTGGGTTTTCAAGGTACTAACGGTACCACCGCTAGTGCTGGGCGGTACCACCACCTAATACAGTTTGGGAGACTATGTTTGGATAGTACCACCGCCTAGTCTGGCGATACCACCACTTAGGCTAACTATGGGTTACTAAATGAGTCTTTTACTAAGCCCAAACTAGTCCCAATTCAGGCCATGTTGGCTCCTAATTGAGTTGGCATTGTTTTATCCCAAAACCAACTCAATTTATCCTAAACTAACTCGATCTAGATACATGATTACAAGCATGAATCCTATGTTGTCTGGCATGTCATTGGTTCATCCGATGCTTCGTCTAATCATTCGATGCATCGTCCTCTCCTTCAGCGTATTACCCAATCGGCATATTGACTCCTGCAACTTCCGATCACCTTGACATAATGTTCGATCCTTCAGCCCAATGCTCGAATTCATGACATGAAGCCTTCTTCCAACACATCGATAGATCCTCTGGCCCAACATCCAATCTTCTAATATGTTCACTCCATCCCAACGTCTGATTCCTCCTGCTTTAATCGACTTGCCTTTTCTGATCGAAGTTAGTCCTACATTACTCAAAATGCATATTAGATCGTAAACTCATCAATTGATTTTATCATTAAAATTCGAGATTCAACAAATTTTCTCTTTTTTATGATGTCAACTAATTGATAACGTAGTTTAAACTAAACTCCCCTTATCAATATGTTATAATTTCAATCATGAATTATATACAATACATCATATTATTACTTACATAATAAGTTTAAGTATTGCATCCAAACCATCATACATAATAAAATTTCATTTTATCATACATGATCATCATCATACCTTCTCCCCTTTTGTCATCAACAAAAAGGAGATAAGTGCAACTAGTAAATTTTTAATTATACAAACTTGTAAGATAGTAAGTTTTGCATTATTTTAAAATAAGCAAGCTAGTAAGTTTTTTGATATGTGCAAGTTAGAACATGCATCATGAGTATTGCCTCTATTAAGATGTGCTAAGTTTTGCTTCACTTGAGATGTGCAAGATAGCACTTCTTGCTTCTCTTTTGAGATATACATGTTTCAAGTTTTGCCTCTCTTTGTGATATATAAGTTTGCAATCTTTGCTTCCTATTTTAGATAAGCAAGCTAGCAAGTTTTACTCCACTTTGTCATTGTCAAATAGAAGAAAAGAAAACAATAATATAATTTTTTTCCTTTTTTACATCAATGATTTAATAATATCATGAGATATATAAATCATAAATATAAGACAATTGTACATAATAAAATTTAAGTTATAAACATCAAGAAGTCAAGTGACATATCATGGTTTATTTGTATAAATCATTTCCTTAGTAAATACCAAGAAGAATCATAGGAGAACAAATAATGTAAAATCTTGATTAATAAAGAAGTCAAGTGACATATCATGGTTTATTTGCATAAATCTTTTCCTTAGTAGATACCAAGAAGAATCATAGGAGAACAAATAATGTTAAATCTTGATTTGATCTCAATTCATAATTCCAAGAATTCAAAATCACGATTTAGATAAAACTTCTCTTTAATAAATAGTAAAAAGAAACATAGGATATCAAATTATAAAATATCTTGATTCATGCATATAAAATCTTCAATCATTAAGATCATGATTTGGATAAAACTCATTCAAATTCAAATTCTTAAATCATCAAAATCATTTTCAAGAGATTCAAAATGACATAAATAGATTTATCAATCTCTTATTGAAATATTGATAGAAATAGAGAAATTTTCAAAAAAAATATATTCCTTTTTATGTATTTCAATTTATGTGATTTATTTCATACATGCCCAAGTTTTTTTTTAATGTCAAAACCATGCATCATTGATTAAAATCGAAAAATAGTAAATTTCATCATAAAAATCATCAAAATTAATAAACCATAAATCACAAAAATCATCATTACTTCAAATCATTATATATAATTAAATTATTAAATCATCAAGCATGATTTTATTAAACATAAAATATTTTTAATAATCATTTTATTTCGGCTAGTGAGCTTTGTGAAGTATGTTAGATCTCCAGTTATAAGCCTTGAGCATCCATTATCAAAATTTTATTTTTTCTCCTAGTTTTCGATTATAGATATTTCTACAAGAATGATGTGTTTGTTCTAGGTACCCATTTAGCTTTGGTCCCTCATGTTTTGATATATCATTCTTAGCTTTTGGTATTAAGTCATTTATGATTCCTTTATGAACCCAAATCAATTTATCTGAGCCGTACTTTTTAAATAAATATTTATATGTAAAATTATCTTGTCTACCACAAAAATTATATTTGTAATGTGGGTCCTTTAACAAAAGTAGTTAGCTTTTATTAAGTGTTACTCACAAAGTTAATTCCTTTCTTACTTTGAACATGACTCTTATTAACAAGAATCATATTTTAAGATTTACTATCAATTTTAAATTTTTTTAAAGTTTGTTATAATAGCAAATTTTCCTTCTTATATGAATCTAACTTTTCACATTTAGTGCAAGAGCTTAACATATAATTATTATGCTTATTTTTTAATTTTTAAAATTTATTAGAAAGAGAAGCATAGTCCTTTTTTTAACAATTTATAATTTTTATTAACTAATTTAAATTTATCAAATAAATTATGAAAAGCATCAAGAAATTTATTATAAGGTAAAGGAGTTTCTGTCGAGTCTTTTACCTCATCATCGAAAGCTATTAAGGTGTAGTTTGTCATCTTGCCTTTGATAGTTTGCTCCTCATCTTCGGATGTACTTGATTCGTCTCATATCGCCTTGAATGCTTTCTTCTTATTTGGCAGCTTCTTATGTTGTATCATTTTTAAGTTTGTTTTTAGAATTTGATTATTTTTTTAAGAACTTTTTAAGATTTATTGTTAAGAGTTCAAAGTTATCATTACTTGAACTTTCACTCGAGTGGTCTTCTATTATTCGTAGTGTCAAATCCTTCATGTTCTTTGGAAGGTAGTTCTCATAGTCATCATATTCAATACAAGTTATTTTATAGGTCATCAAAGACCCAATATGTTCTTCAAGTGAAAACTTGTTTAAGTTCTTTTGCCTCTTGTATTGTAATTATTTTTAAATCCTAATTTTTAGAAAGAGATCGTAATACTTTATTAATAAGTTCAAGATTCAAAAAATATTTGCTAAGAGCTTTTAAATGATTGACGTCATTCGTAAAATTGGTGTAAATGTCAATAATGATTTTGCTTGGATTCATTCAAAATAATTCAAAATCATATATCAAAAGATTAATTTTAGAATCTTTAACTCTACTCGTGCCTACATGTGAGATTTTGAGTGTGTGCCAAATGTCATGTGCAATTTCATAAATAGAAACATGATTAAATTTATTTTTATCTAAAGCACAAAATAAAGCGTTCATCGCTGTAATATTCAAAGAAAAAGTTTTCTTCTCTAAATCATTCCATTCGTTCATTGAATTAGAAGACTTTTGAAAATCACTTTTAATAATATTCCATAAATTCAAATCCATACAAAGTAAAAAAACTCTAATTCAAGTTTTCCAATATGTGTAGTCTGTCTCATTGAACATAGAAGGACGAATGATAGAAAAATCCTCTTGAAAGCAAAAAAAAATCATCTCTCTTATGTGTTAAACTAAATAGAGAAAAACATGGTTCTAATACCAATTGTTATGACCAAAATCGACACTAAGAGGAGGATGAGGAGGGGGGGTGGGTGGTGGGGGTGAATTAGTGCTTATGAATAATTACGTCGATTCCAAAATATCATTCGATGAAAATTGATATCAGAAAGATGAGTTTAACTTGAAAGCTCATTTGTAAGCATAGTGAAGTAGTAAGCAAGCAAATCAGTTTGTAATATGAGAATGAAAAGCAGAACAAAAATACAAACTGAGTACACCGGATTTATAGTGGTTCGGTCGTCACGACCTACGTCCACTATCGATTCCTCTTCACTCGAGGCCACCGGCTTCTACTACCGATCTTCTTTTCAATGGGTGAAGATAAACTACCCTTACAACTCTTTATCCTTTTCACAAGTTTAGGAGAAAACCTTTACACCATTCTTTTGTAAGTGTTTCCTCACATACCTTCCTTAGGACTATCACTAAGCTATTGAAGGAATGACTCTATACTTAAAAGAGCTTACAACATTGTGATTGCTATATTTTCATGTGTATTCCAAGTAGAAATTTGTGGGGTATTTATAGACCCCAAATAACTTCAAAATTTTGAGCCAAAATTTAAATCTCTAGGTTTTTTTTGGATACTGGTAGTACCATCGCCAGTACTAGGCGATAACACCGCATGACACACTAACACTGAATGGTACCACCACCCGACACAATATGGGAGATTGTGTCTAGGCGATACCACCGCCTAGTTTGGTGGTGCTACCGCTTGGGCCAGCTATGAGTTGTTGAATGAGCCTTTCACTTAGCCCAAACCAATCCAATTTGGGCCCAATTGGCCCCTAATTTGGTTGGCATTATTTCATTCCAAAACCAACTCAATTAGTCATAAACTAACTCAATCTAGATATACGATTACAAGTATGAATCATATATTATCCGGTATATCATTGGTTTATCCGATGCTTCGTTCGATCCTTCGACGCATTATCCTTTCTTTCAGTGTATTTCCCAATTAGTATATTAACTCTCATAACTTTCAATCATCTTGGTGCAATATCCGATCCTTTGGCTCGATGCTTGAATTCATAACATGAAGCTTTTTGCCGACACGTCGACTGATCCTCCAATTCAACATCCAATCTTTTGACATATTCGCTTCGGCCCAACGTATGATTTCTCTTATTTTAATTGACTTATATTTGATCGAAGTTAGTCATATATTACTCAAAACATAGAGTAAATCATAAACTTATTAATTAATTTTATCATTAAAATATGAGATTCAACATAATTTGTAGATAGGAGCTGTGAGCTTGCAACCCGACCACCAACTTTGACCATCGCCTCATAGGCACCGTGAGGTGGCTCTCCACCATCATCACCTTGATGTTTGCTATAGCTGCTTCATCTTCAATCTCCTTAGTGTTTCGAAAGATACTAATCAATTATGCCACTATCATTTTTGACGGACGGATACGAACATAGTAGTACCTATGGCAACACCCTTATCAGAGTGTGGTGGACATGGGAGGTGGAGGCATTGCAGCCAGACCTAGCAAGGCGAGGTATGTCAGGGTTGACATATACAAGAGTGTGTCTCAAGCCCTCATTTACAAGCTTAGATGTCACAATGGTCGCAGCGATCATCACCATAGAAGCAATCATACAAGAGTGTGACGCCGACGAGGCAATCATCACCGTAGAAGCAATCATACATTACTATTGAAATTATTTTTATACCCATTAGTTTCATACCAATCTAGTCGGTGTCTTTCGTTAACACAGTCGATATTAGAAAAAATTGAATGAATTATTTTATTTTTATAATTATAAAAATTTTAATATATAATTTTAAAGTATAAAGTCAATGATGTTAAGAGAATCCAAGTAGGAGATTAATATATAATTAGCTCAAGCTGCGTTAATTTAATGAATGTGGACATAGACAAGACCTGAACAAATTTATGCATGATTTAATTAAGGTGAAAGCACGGATCGCTATGTACTTTTATACTTCAATGAGAACAAGCAATTTAATTTTGAAGATGCATCAGATCTGACGATGCTTATTTGTTTTTTTGGATTTGGTCAGCTATCACTTTTGTTATCATCTGACTATGTGTTCATTATTTGGCACATGAAGCCAAGGTGATGAAGAACATTTTCTTTTTCGTTTTTGTTTGTTTGGCTGTGATAGTAGACAAGACCTGAACAGATTTACAGGAGCGCATGATTTAATTAAGGTGAAAGCACGGATCGCGTGGCACTTTTATAATTCAACAAGGACAAGTAATGTAAGTTTGAAGATAGATTAGATCTGACGATGCACTTTTGTTTTTTTTGGTTTTGGTCAGCTATCACTTTTGTTATCATCCGAAAATGTATTCATTATTTGGCACATGAAGCCAAGGCGATGAAGAACCTTCTCTCTTTTGTTTTTGTTTGTTTGGCTGTGATATTTTACAAAGTTTAAGTTTATATTTTCATTTATCATAGTAATCATATCACTTAAAAGAAATATAGAGCGATCTGGTTGAGGAGAATAGCATGTGAGAGTGATAATTACATATTATCTTATAGTTAATTACTCTTAGTATTTCGTCCTTATATTTTTAAAAATTATATTGAGATTCTTGTAATTACGAAAGTGAAATATTTAGATTCATTTCTCCTCATGCAATCAACTCTATTGATGAAAATATCACGTATGCTATCAGAGTTAAATTACGTTAAAACAAGGCTAAAAAAATAGTTTGCAATAATATTTTCACCGATATTAATTTTCTCTTTAGTCACTTATGTAAAAGTAGCTGTAAAATTAGTAATCAAGAAATCGACAGTTTTGTAACAATCAACAAATGAGGAAGGATCACAAAGAGAGAGATCCTTTCTCCTAAGTCCTTCACTTCCAACAAAATCTTTGAAAATGGAGAGAAAATTGAAGCAATTGAATAATACTATATCACTTTGTTTTGCAACAAAACCCTTCTCTTTCTTCTGATTTTTTTCCTTTGAAGGGTAAGAATAGTACTACAAAATTATTTTTTTAATCTTGTTTTAGTGTCATTTTTCGGATGTAACAGCATATGCAAAATTTCCATCACAAGAGTTAGTAACGTGAGGAGAAATATAATTAAATATTTTAATTTAATAAATATAAGGATCTTAATATAATTTTTAAAAATATAAAAATTAACATACTAAAAATAACTAATTACAGGAAATTAATTTATAATTAACCTCATACGAGAACTTGTGATGCTATTGGCATATACTTGGCGGTCACTACAACAAAACTCATCATATACAACATAAGGGATTCTCGCTTTATATAACTGTTATTATACATGACTAATTGCAGCGGTTTTAGTAAGTGTTACGTTAACTTAGACTTTTAACAACATTTGTAAATTAGCAGAAAAATTACTTATCAAATTATCGGGATGATTTTTTTGTCTTAATACATTGTGCATTACATTTTTTGTCTTAAGTGTCTTAATACACATATGTTGCATTGAAAACACGCTTTTCTATGACATAAAAATAATCTACATGCTTTAATGGTACAAAATTGTTTATATATTTAAATTACTAAAGTTCTTAGGATCACATCCTGTCACCATTGACCAGATAATTTAATTCACATTTTTCGTCATATGGACAACTTACTAATAATAAATAAATAAATTATAAAATATATAAATCATACAAAACAAAAATTATTATTTCCTTTTATTTTAGTGAAAAAGAATTTAGCTTATAAGAACAGTCTCAACAAAGTCTCAAGACGGTTTATAAGAGATCAAGAATGCATACTTGCTATGGTTTTAGGCTATATAGATAATTAAGTAGCCATCATGACAAACACACAATATTTGTATATGAACAAATACTAGAAGACCATAATATGCAGTGGAATTAAATGGAACCACAATCAAATAGAACACCAAGATATACGTGGAAAACCCCTTCAATGTGAAGGGTAAAAACCACGGGACAAACTAGAGATAATCCACTATGAGAATAATGAATATACAAATCTCAATCTCTTGCCCTAAACCCTAGCAACAATCACAAGAGAATAACTGAGATACAAGGATAATGTCATTGTCTACAATATCAAAAACCTCCCCAAATAATCACAGCAAGAGTCTACTGTAGATTTGATCTAACCTGATATGAGAACACTGCTAGATGATTGAGAACAGCCTCTCTGCGTTGTCCTTGTCTTCTTCCATTTTTTTCTCTTCCTTTTCTGCCTTGTTTTTCTCCTTTTCTTTGGAATCTCATGGCTATTTTTTTCTCCCACGTTGTTGCCCTATTTATGCCTTTCTCTACCTCTAAAATGCAACCACCACACCCCCCCTAATGTTAATTAGGGTTAGGTTAAGAGGGGGTGAGTTGTGGGCTGCCTAAGCCCACTATGGGCTGAATTTGTGGGCTGCTAGCCCAACAACCTCCCCCTTCAGCTCATAAGGAAGGCTATCCCATGACTCGTCAATGTGAAGTCATGCCGACCAACTGTCGGCATATCTCCTGTCTTTCGTTTGGTAAAGTTTTTGTCAACATGTCTGCTCTGTTATCATCTGTGTGAATTTTCTAAAGCTGCAATTGCTTCTCTTCAAATACATTTCGAATCCAGTGGTATCTGACATCTATATGCTTTGACTTGGAATGAAACATTGGGTTCTTACACAAATGGATGGCACTCTAGTTATCACAATGCACCACATAATTTTTCTGTTTCAGTCGCAATTCTTGTAAGAATTCTTTCATCCATAACATTTCTTTGCATACCTCTGTAGCAGCAATATATTCTGCTTCTGTGGTGGAAAGAGCAATACACCTTTGCAACATGTATTGCCATGACACAGCTCCCCTTGCAAAAGTAAGTACATAACCTGAAGTAGACTTTCTTGTATCTATATCTCTTGCCATATTTACATCTGTGTAACCTATCAACACATGTGGTCCACCTCCAAAGCTTAAACAAACCTTAGAGCTCCCTCTGAGATATCTAAAAATCCACTTCACTACTGCCTAGTGCTCTTTGCCTGGATTTGCAAGAAATCTGCTAGTAACACTAATTGCATATGCGATGTTTGGCCTCGTACATACTATTGCATACATTAAACTTCCAACTGCTGAAGCATAATGAACCTTTTGCATTTTCTCATTCTCATCACTTAACGGACTCTGTTCTGAGCACAACTTGAAGTGACATGCAAGAGGAGAACCAATTGGCTTTGCATTGCTCATACTAAATTTTTCCAATATCTTCTCGATGTATTTCTCCTGTGACAACTAAATCTTCTTATTTTTCCTATCACGGGAAATCTGCATACCTAGTATTTACTTTGCTGACCCCATGTCCTTCATTGCAAAAGACTCACTCAGTTCCTTCTTCAATCTGTCAATTTTAGACATATCTTTTCCAAGAATAAGCATGTCATCAACATAAAGTAAGAGAATAATAAAATCCTCACCAAACCATTTGATATACACACAATGATCTGAAGCCATTCTTTTATATCCATTTTCTATCATAAATGAATCAAACTTTCTGTACTACTATCTTGGAGCTTGCTTTAGCCCATACAAGCTCTTCTTCAATTTGCAGACAAAGTTCTCTTTACCTTTAACTTTGAAGCATTCTGGTTGCTCCATATAAATTTCCTCCTCCAAATCCCCATGAAGGAAAGCTGTCTTCACATCTAACTGCTCAACCTCCAAGTCCTAGCTAGCAGCAATATCAAGAGCAACACGAATAGAAGACATTTTAACAATAGGAGAAAAAATATCTTCAAAGTCAATACCTTTCTTTCGACCAAAGCCTTTCACAACCAATCTAGCTTTGTACTTTGGTTGAGAACAATATTCTTGAGTCTTCAACCTGAAAATCCACTTGTTCTTCAAAGCCTTCATTCCATTTGGTAGTAGCACTAAATCATAAGTGTGGTTCTTTTGAAGAGCATCCATCTTTTCCTGTATAGCAACTAATCACTTCTCTTTCTGCTCACTTTCAACTGCTTCCTGGTAACTCTCTAGTTCACCTGCATCAGTAAGCATCACATACTCATATGTAGAGTATCTTCTGGAAGGTTGATGTTGTCTAGAAAATCTTCTCAACTGAGGTTCTGCGGGAAGTTGCTCTCCAACTTCTTTTTACTCAATATGTCCTGCAGGTAGATCAACATCAGGCTCTACACTATCTTCCTGCACATCTCTCCCATCACCCTGATATACTGGAAGAGTAATTGGGTCACAATCTGCTAATCCTTCTGCAAAAGTATTGGTTGGTGCCTTCTTCTTCAAATCTTCAAAAGTTTGATCCTCAAAGAAGACTACATCTCTACTTCTAAACACCTTTTGCTTTTCTAGATCCCAAAGCCTGTAACAAAAATGATTATGTGAGTAACCAAGAAAAATACATTCTTTAGTCTTACCATCCAGCTTGGACCTCTCATTATCTGGAATATGTGCAAATGCACGACAACCAAACACTCTCAAATGCTTGTAGGAAACATCTTTCCTTGACCATACATGCTCTGCAACATCACCATCTAGGGTTGTACATAATGATAAGTTGATCACATCAAGTGTAGTCCTCAAAGCCTCATCCCAAAACCTTTTGGGTAGCTTGGCTTGTGAAAACATACATCTGATTTTTTCCATGATGGTGCGGTTCATTCTCTTTGCAATTGCATTATGCTGAGGTGTACCAGGAACTGTCATCTTATGTTGGATCTTATGTGACCTGCAATGGTCATTAAACAATCATATATACTTACCACCATTATCTGATTTTATGCATTTCAATTTTCTTTCTATCTCCCTTTCAACCCTAGCATGAAACTCTTTGAAGACATTAATCACCTGATCTTTAGTCTTCAAAGCATAGGCCCAAACTTTCCTGGAAAAATCATCTGTAAAAGTGACAAAATAAAGTGCACAACTTATACCAAGAACATCAACAGATCCACCATGAGTTTTTGTCCTCAAAGGACTACATACATCTGTATAAACACGGTCTAAGACATGTATTTTTCTAGACAAAGCAGGACTAGCAAATGAAACTCTATCTTGTTTACCTGTCAAACAATCAATACAAGGGTTCAGATGTATACCTCTGAGGTCTGGTAATACCTCTCTCTTGGAAAGAGCTTGTAGCCCCTTCTCGCTCATATGTCCCAGTCGCCTATGCCACAACTCTATGCTGAAGACTTCTTCTGTAGCATTTAATTGCTCACCATAAGCTTTAGCCTGCAACCTATATAAAGTATGACATTTCTTTCCATTAGCTATAACAAGAGAATCCTTACTGAGCTTCTATTTCCCTTTGTGAAATCTGCTATCATAGTCTTCATCATCTAGCATTCCAACTGAAATTAAATTCAGCCTCAAGTCAATCATATGTCTCACATCCTTAAGCACCAACTTGCAGCCAAGGTTGGTCTTTAAATGGATATCACCCATGCCTATAATGTCTATTGTGCTATAGTTGTCCATCTTAACAACACTAAAATTTCCAGACCTGTATGTAGCAAAAAACTCTCTCCGTGGTGTAGCATGATAAGAAGCACCTGTGTTAATCACCCATTCAAGATCCTGACACACACAAGAAAAAATATCATTAAAAGAAGATAAAATCAAATAATCACCATCCTGCATTGTAGCTGTGATATTATCTTTTGACTCTATAGACTCCACTTCTTTTCCCTTTTTCTTACTCTTCTTCGGTTGCTTACATTAGTTCTTGTAATGTCCTTTCTCACCACAATTATAGCAAATAATATCTTTTCTTGATCTTGAATTGCTTCTACCCATACGTGCTTCTAGACTTTGACCTTCCTTTGTTCTCTGAGATAAGTGCTTGTGAATCATTCTAAGATGTTGCCGAACTCTTTCTTCTCAACTCCTCATTCAACAAACTGCTTGTTACTTGACTTATAGTGACAACACTATCTGACGCAGAATTACTAAGGGAAACCACTAGTGTCTCCTAACTTTCTGGTAATGAACTGAGAAGTAATAATGCTTGTAATTCATCATCAAGAGACATATTTTTATAGAGGATAACTGGTTAGTAATACTTTGCATTTCATTCAAATGTTCGGCAATAGAAGCACCCTCTCTATATTTTAGGTTCACAAGTTTTCTGATCAAAAAAGCTTTGTTACAAATTGTTTTTCCTTCATAAAGACTTTCCAACTTTTTCCAAAAAGAATATGCAGAAATTTCAGTAGAAACATGGTGAAAGACACTATCATCAAGCCACTATCGAATAAATCCAATTGTTTTTCGATCTAACCTCTTCCACTCATCATCTGTCATAGTTATGAGTTTTGCACTATCCCCTTGTAAAGGTTCATACAAATCTTTATAATATAAGAGATCTTCCATTCTTAGTTTCCATATCATCCAATTGTTTCCATTTAAACTAATCATGTGAGAAACATTACTGGCCTCCATATTCAAATACAAAATTTAAATCACCAAAACCCCTTATACATGTGAGATACCAATTAATGGGGATATAAACAGGAATAATCTTTATATATGAACAAATACTAGAAGACCATAATACACAGCGGAATTAAATGGAACCACAATCAAATAGAACACCTAGATATACATGGAAAGCCCCTTCAATGTGAAGGGTAAAAACCATGGGGCAAACTAGAGATAATCCATTATGAGAATAATGAATATACAAATCTCAATCTCTTGTCCTAAACCCTAGCAACAATCACAAGAGAATAACTGGGATATAAGGATCACGTCACTGCCTACAATATCAAAAACCTCCTCAAGTAATCACAGCAAGAGTTTACTGTAGATTTGATCTAACTTGATATGAGAATACTAGATGATTGAGAATAGCCTCTCTATGTTGTCATTGTCTTCTTCCCTTTCTTTCTCTTCCCTTTTCTGTCTTGTTTTCCTCCTTTTCTTTGGAATCCCATGACTGTTTTTTTCTCCCACGTTATTGCCCTACTTATACCTTTTTTGCCTCCAAAACATTGCCACCATACCCTCTAATGTTAATTAGGATTAGATTAAGAGGGGATGAGCTATGGACTGCCCAAGCCCACTATAGGCTGAATTTGTGGGCTGCTAGCCCAACATATAAATGATGAAATTAACTTACAGTCAGTCATCCATGAAAAAATACATTGAAAATCTCTATTAAGACATCCAGATTGGTTTATAAATTGTTATATAAGTATGGTCTCAGAATTTGATCATCATATGCTCTATTTGATGTAATTAAAATTATTTGTAATTTTTTAAAAAATATATCCAGATGTAAACATAATTAAAGTGCAAAATTATATCTTTCATGCAACTAATGCTTCATTTGCAAAACTTAAAAGAGAAGGCAAGTTTCATTCCAAGAATCCAACACTACTGAGCCAAAGTTATGAATGCAGTAATGATCAAAACTCCCGTAAATTATTAGCCCGACATATTTTAGAATTTCAGAAAAAAAAGTTTATTATATTTATTCAGATGCTTCAAAAGTTCAGAAAATTTATTTTCATAATTTATAAACAAGAAAGATATTGTTTTAGAAAATGGATGTCTTGCTTTTGGGTAATCATAATCTCTGTAATTGTACAGAAAAATACCAAAACTGTGTTTTTATGAACACAAATTTCCAGAAAATACTATTCCCGAAAGATGAGTTAGTACAATGTCATGTGAACCATGTGAAGTTTATTCCCATACAAAACATGCAGATAGGTATTATAATTATTTGTCTAAGAACAACTCGCACTGCAAGCTTCTACATTATTGAATGATTCACCCAATCAAACCAATAATAAACTAATTGCATTTGACATTCCGACATAGGAGAGAAAAAAATAGAGCTATTCAGATGTCGAACACAGCTTGATATCTTGTCATGCAAAGTGAGATGCAAATGCAATTAAAATGGTGTATTCTTGTGATGCATGTAAACTAAGTGAATTATTGGATTGAGTCCTGAAGTGGGTGCTTTTTTTTTTCTTTTTTATATCCTATAATTAAAATGGTGTATTCTTCTCACCTTCTCTCATATATCTGCCATGTTTTTTTTAATTTCATAAATACACTCTCCACATTTGAATGATAGGTTTTATTTCATTGAAAAACTAATTGATTTATGTGTTTATTTTTTAAAATTAATTTACCATATGTATCTTTGCAAAGTCTAAAAACGTGTATTTTTCATCCTTTTAGTTACCTTTGACTTCTACTTTAAATTGTAATATTTTTACAACCTATGACTTGTAGTAAGAGTATCTAAAATTTTTTATTTTCTATATTGTTTACCATATATTAATTATATCATAATTTGATTTAATGGAATAAGAGACTTATTAATCTCGTTGAACCTAAACTATTCGCTCAAAATATTTACATTAAAGTTATTAATAGTACATCTATCTAATTTTTATAAATTAATCTAAGTCATATAAGACAAAATGGAGGGCTTTATACTCTACCTCACTTAAAGACTTAGATATAGTCGATAGGCCCAGTATAGAATTAAACATTAGTGTGATGCATATGAGGTATATCTATGCAAAATAATACCTTTATATTATGATGTACCTCTTATCTCATTCATGGATAATAATTCCTTACTTGAACTTTTTATCATGCCCTAATACTAGATTGGTTCTAACACTAATTATCATGATCCAATCTAATGGAATAACAAATATATTAATTTTATTCTAAATACTTAAATTAAAGTTAATAAAATATATTTATCATACTCTTATAAGTTAATAGAACACATGTATCATACTCTTATAATTTAATCTAAATCCTAACTCACTTTATATATGTAACAAAATCAATACATTATAAATTATTTCTGATTACCGGGAAAAAGATGATTGAAGTTATAACTTTGTAGCTTTCTCCTCTGCTATAGCATCGCTGTAGCTACCTTCTCTATTGTCGTGGTCGCAGCAGCAACAACGATCTGCTTTTGTCTTACTTACGAAACCTCTCGCTCGTAAACTTTTTATATTACATCGATCCAAGATTGATGTCCTTGATAGGAGCAACATCGATCCAAGATTGATGTCCTTGATAGGAGCACCATCTTGTGGGTGCATGATAGTAGATAAGATTTTCTTAACTATATGAGAAATCTCTCTACTCTGTTGAAGAAAATCCTTTACTCTATTCAGGAAAATCCTCCCTCCTAACCTATATAAATAGGAGAGAGACATGTGAATGTAAAACATCTTCTTTAATAATTCTTCATATAAAGACTCTTAATCCTTCAATCTTTAACTTATATAAACCATGCAGGCAACAGAAAATGCTCAATATGCTCTTATTTATTATATGGTGAGATTGTCCCTTTAACACGATATAAATATAACTTATTTTATAACATAATTAATACTTTCGATTAATTATTTTGATATTATTTTATTTTTATAATAAATTTATGAAGAAAATATTTTTATTTTATAACAATAATATCTTTCTATGTGTTCAAATATGTTTTGATTTGTTTTCATACTGGTTATTGTATTTGAATGATATGTTTTATACTTTTACAAATACACTTTTATGTTATTTACTTGTGTTACTTACTATCCTGTATGTAACTACATTATGTTATATTATATTTTATACATTGATATTATTATATATGTTAATGTTTAATTATTATTGTATATCTTAAACATTTTGTAGCATTTACTTATAATATTTTAATTTTACAGTATTAATATTTAATTGATATGCATTTTAATTATTTTATTATGCATATATTCTATATTATTTCATTATTAATATATATTATGTATTCTATTTATTTATCATATTAGCTAATTTATACTTTTATGGAGAGGGCAATTCAATTACAGCCATAATTGCAATTTGGCTTTATATTCGTGGTTGTTTTGAAGATCACTTGTCTATAGTTTTGACTCTCCATGCTACAATTGCTAAAGCAGGGTGGATGCCAATGATACCGAGCGTTTGTGTCTAACAACATAAAGGTGTTGAACTCAGCTTGTGCACTATATATCCATCATTAAGGTGTTTTCTAATGTATTTTTTTTATGATTGTTTTTCTTTTTTGTCGTGTTATCGACAAATTAAATTTTGTATTGACCTTCAAACTAGCACAATACAAATTTCAAAGCCAACCAATCAGATTGCACCATTAAAGAATGAAGAACTAAATAGGTAAATATAAAAGGTTCATCATATCCAATGTCTCTTCATGGGTGCTCCTATCTTATTTGTAAAGAATAATAATGATTTGATGACGTTATACATCAATTATAAATAATTAAACTAAACAACCATCAAGAATAAGTACCCATTTCCTTGAATTGATGATTTTTTTATTAATTACAAGTACCAAAGTGTATTCTAGAATTAATCTCAGATCCGCTTATCATCAACTACAGATTAGAGAGGGAGATATTTAAAGATTACTTTTCGGATATGATACGATCGTTAAGTTTTTTATTATATCATTCAACTTAACAAATTGAGCTGTTGTATTTATGGACTTAATGAACATAATGAGAATTTTAAAAGCCCAGAAGAACATAATGAGAATTTGAGAACTATTTTAGGCATTCAACGAAGGGATAAATTATATGTCAAGCTTAATAAATATGGATTTTGGCTTAATAAAATTATATTCCTTGGCCACTTATTTTTTATTAATTTTGATGGATCCCCAAAAGGAGAAAATTATGGTAAATTGAAAATTACTTTCCAATATTTTTAGATAAAAATATTTCTTAGATTAGTAGGTTATTATCAAAGATTTGTGGAAGGTTTCTCCAACATAGCTACTCCTTAAACTCAGCTCATTTGGGACGACAAGTGCAACTAGAGTTCTTAGGAGTTGAAATATGGGGGATGGATTTGTTGTATTCAATGACACTTTCATTCCATTTAAGGACTTTGTTGATATAACATGGTTGTATGGTTGCTTATGGCTTCAAAGAACAAAAAAACATATGAAAGGAATTATCTTGTCCATGATTTAGAACTCAAAACTTACTATAATTGTTTTTACTGAAACACTATCTTTATGGTCAAAACTTTGAGATTTTTTCTCATTATAAAGCCTCAAATATCTATTCACACAAAAGAAGCTCAATATTGTTAGGAAAGGGGTCGGCACTAAGAGGAGGGATGAATTAGTGCAGTAGTAAAAATTACGTCGGTTCAAAAAACCTTCATACGATAAAATCTGATTTCTATGAAAATTATTTCATAAAGGTCTTAACTTGAAACATGTTCGCAAATGTATTGAAAGTAGTAAGCTATTAAAGACGTTTGTAGTAAAGATAAATTGCTCAAAGTAAAATGCAAACCAGATTTTAGAGTGGTTTGGTCGTCATGACCTACATTCACTTCGCCGATTCCTCTTCCGTCGAGGCCATCGGCATCCACTATCGATCTTCCTTTAATAGGCAAAGATCAACCTTCTTCTTACACCCCTCTTCTCCTTTTACCGGGTTTCGGAGACAACCCTTATAGGCACACATACTCCTCTTTAAACAGAATTCTAAAATTAGATTTAAAGGAGGGATTTCTCAAATGATTTCTACAACGTTTTCTCACTTTAAAACTCTCTGTGCTTGTGTGTGTTAATAGAGATGAGAGGGGTATTTATAGGCTTCAAGTTGATTTAAACTTAGAGCCTAAAAAGATCTCATCCTAGGTTTCCTAGGTATTGGTGGTACTACCGTTGTAGGATTTGGTACTGGGCGACACCACCGCCGAACACCATTGCCGAATAAGGGCAACATTGCTGCCAACGGTACCACCGCCCAGATTTCCTGGGGTGATATTTCCCCAAGCGGTGCTACCATCGGTCAGGTTTTCAGCACCCTAGTTGGGCCTTGAATCCAGCCCAAACTAGCCCAACTTCGGGCCCAATTGGCCCCTAACAGAGTTGATGGGATTACCTCCCAATCCCAACTTCAATTATGTACTAACTATGATTCCTAAGATATAATCTAAGCAAGATAAGTCTGATTTCTTTCGGTGAGCTTCCGGCGATCTTCCGACGAACTTCCGACGATCTCTCAGTAAAGTTCCAATGGACTCCCGGCAAGCTCCTGGACTTCACGATGATCTTCTTGGTGAGTTCCGATGAGCTTCTTTGGCAAGCTCTTGGACTTCTCTATTGGTTCCGGCAGAACTTCCGACGAATGTCAGGACTTCCGACGAACTCTTGAACTCCCAGGCATAAAGTAAAATGAAGTGCTAGAGTCAAGATCGAGATTTCGTTGGAAGTTCGAGAGTTCATCAAGGGTTCGAAGGTTTGTCCGAAATGCTATCAGAATTGACCAAGAATAAGCTCATCGGAACTCACCAAGAAGATCATCATAAAGTTCAAGAGCTTGCTGGGATCCATTGGAACATTGCTGAGAGATCATCGGAAGTCCGCTGAAGTTCGTCGGAAGCTCATCAGAAGAAACTTGGATTTATCAGATTTATTATTTTTAGCATATGCCTTAAAAATCATAGTTAGCATATAATTAAGGTTATGTTTGGGAGGTAATCCCATTAACCTTGTTAAGGGCCAATTGGGCCTGTAATTAGACTGTTTTGGGTCGAATTCAAGGCCTAACTAGGTTGCTGAACCCTATCTGGCGGTGGCACCGCTAGATTAGGGCGGTGGAACCGCCCAAGGAATGGTCTCCTAAGTGGTTTAGGCGGTGGTACCATCGATAGTTAATGTTGCCAAGCGACGGTACCACCAGAGCCTAATTTCCGAGACTCTATCAAGCAGCAGCACCACCAATCCGAGTGGTGGTACCACCCAGTGTCAGAGTGTCAGGCGGTGGTACCGCCTAGTACCCCGAAAACCCCGGATGAGATACTTTTTGGCTCTAATTTTAAAGTAATTGAGGCCGATAAATACCTCACCCTTTTCTACATGAAAGGACAACAAAGTACAATAAAAGTGTAAAAAAATCTCTAAGTGTTGGGGTGTGAAAGTATTGGAAAAGTGCAAAGAGTCCTCCTCTCTCTATTTAGTTTTGCAATCATCCAAGAAGAGGTGTGAGGCTCGTAAGGGTTGACTCCTAAACCCATGAAAAGGAGAAAGCACTATAAAGATGTGGTTGGTCTTTACCTATTAAAGAAAGACCACTAGTGGATGTCGGTGACTTCGACGGAGGAGGAATCAAAAGTGGATGTAAGACGGACGACCGAACCAGTATAAAATTGGTATGTTCTTAGTGCGTACTTTACTCTTGCTGCATTACTTCATTGTAAACTTTTCAATCTCCTCTTCTCTACTCACTTACAAGTTTATTTAAGTCAAACATATTCAAAAGTCTTCTCTTCTAATGAACGATTAGAATGAGTTGGAGAAGAAGACTTTCTCTTTAAATGCCAAAGCTATGAATGCTTTGTTTTGTACTTTAGATAAAAATGAGTTCAATCAAGTGTCTATTTATGAAATAGCTTTTGATATTTGGCACATACTCGAAATCATTCACGAAGACACTAGTAGAGTAAAGGAGTCCAAAATAAATCTTTTAGTTCATACTTATGAATTGTTTCGAATGAAACTAAGTGAGACCATTGGAGACATGTACACCCGGTTTATAGATGTCATCAACAATCTAAAATCACTTGGTAAAAATTTTTCTAACTTTGAATTCATTAATAAAATACCGAGATCCCTTCCAAAGAGTTGGGACCATAAAGTAACGGTCATTCAAGAGGCCAAGGATTTGAATAATTTCCCTCTCGAAGAACTTATCGGGTTATTAATGACCTATAAGATGACTTGCAATGCTTATGAAGAGCTTGAGAATAATTTTCCAAAGAACATGAAGGATATGACACTAAGAACTCATGAAGACCACTTGAAAGAAAGTTCAAGTGATGAGGATTATGATGATGACTTAGGACTCTTGATAAGAAAGTTCAAAAAATTTATAAAAAAAATAAATTTAAAAATGATACTAAAAATAAAATTAAACCCAAGAAAAAACAAGTTATATGCTATGAATGCAAGAAGTCGGGACATTTCAAAAGTGAATGTCCCCAAGTGAAGAAGAAACAATCAACGAAGAAGAATGCACTTAAAGCAACGTGGGATGATTCGAGCGATTCCAAAGACGAAGAATAAAGCAACAAGAAAATCGTCAACTACGCACTAATGGCTATCGGAGATGAAGTAAGTGGTTCATTAGATAAAAATTTATTTTTCAACGAGCTTTTAAGTGATTTTCATGATTTGTTTGATGAATGTAGAATAACGAGCAAAAAGTTTAATTGTTTGAAAAAGGAGTATGCCCTTTTAAATAATAAATTTAAAAAACTTAATCATAATAATTCTTCATTGCCTCCATGCACTAAGTGTGAACACTTATAGGCACTTGAGAAAGAAAACTTGCTACTTAAAGAAACTCTAGAAATGTTAAAGGTTGGTAGCAAGTCCTTAAACATTATCATTGCCAATAAGGGTCACGTTCATAGAAGAGGCGAAATCGGATTTGTGAGTAGCTCTCATCAAAATCCAACCACCTTTATTAAAGGCCCTACCTTGCAGGTATCACCCCACACCAAATGTAACTTTTGTTGCAAACTCGAACATATTGCTTATAAATGTCCACTTAAGAGATATAGTCTATACAAATTGATTTGGGTTCCTAAAGGAATCATAAAGAACTCTATGCAAAACAATAAGTTGAGTAGATCAATTTTTGAGGTACCTAAGGTTAAATGATTACCTAAAAATTATCCTTTTTTGTAGAAATATCTACCATCATAAGCTAGGAGCAAGGAATGGTACATTGATCTTGGATGCTCAAGGGTTATGGCTGAAGATCCAAAATACCCCATAAAGCTCTCTAGCCAAAACAATAAAGGAAATATCATTAGAATTAGAACTATTGGTTATAAAATAATTGAAGGTGCTTTATATTCAATGAAATCATGCTTGATGACTTGATGATGCAATGATTATTTGAAATCTTATATTTTGGAATTATGTGATAAATATTTGATCTTGATTTCTCGATATTTGAAACTTGAGAATTCTTATGCATGAGTTCCTCTCTTATATTTTCTAGATTTCTCGACCTTTGAAAATTGAGTCTTCTTTTTCGAGATTATGTACTTTTATTCCCTCTCTTTGCAATTTATAAAACAAGAGCTCTGATTCATAGATCATTGGTATGTTTGAGCTAATCATTTCTATAAGTATTCTTATGAATGTCAAAACTTTGAAATGATTTGATTTGATATTTACGCAAATAAGCGTTTTCACCACACAATGACTATGATCTTGCTTGTCTCAAAAGAAAAGGAGGCAAGAGTACTTACCTATTGCATCTCAAAAGAGAAGCAATGATGCTAGATAAAGAAAATAAACAGCTGGCAGTAGCACCGCCCACAACTCTGCCCTATAAAAACTCTTTTAGGGCCGGCGATAGAATGCCCCCAAGTCTTCCTACACCTCTTCCTCACACCTCTAAACTCTTCACCTCTCATTCTCCTTGCTCTTCCTCTAGAAACCCAAGAAAACCCTTCTCTTCTACAAATGTAAGAATCAAACCCAACTTTTCAAGAGATCACTATAAGGGTAATCCTCAAAACTTTTCTCTCAATTCATTGATAAGATCTTGCTTCTTCCTTGTAGTTCTCTCATTAATAATTTGTGTAGTCTCATGGCATCTATAAGATCCTCAAGGGATAAATGAAAGAGGAAAGTAGATGAAACCTATGATTCCAAACTCTTTGATTCCCCTCAACATGTCCTTAAATTTTCAACCTTTGAGTCTAGAAGTATTCACAAGGGAAAATATATAGATCTAAAAGAAATGAGTGATTTAGAACCAATTCAATGGTTTACCAACTTAGATGTCCTTTCAATCCTCCAAATAAGTGAACCAATTTATCCTAGACTTATTCATTTGTTTTACAACAACTTGCAAGTGGATGAAAATGATAGGGTGTCCACTTATCTCTTAGGGCATCGCAAACCCATCACGGATAGTGTAATTTGCAATCTTATAGGAATTCCTAAAAAAAGAATAGGTTACTGCTTTAGAGGACAATGGGACAATGAATCGATTGGGGTCATATATTCTAAGGCATTATACACTATTTTTGGAAACCCAAATCTATCCATCCTTCCAAAAAGTTGTGAACATTTGCTATTCTTTAACACAAAATTGCTTCATCACATTATGATAAGTATCCTACTTCTAAAATAATACCATCATGATAAAATTAGTCAAATGGAATTGGGAACCATGTATTGGATTATGTTAGGATACCATAACTATTTTGGATATTTGATAAAACAAAATATAATTGAACTATCAACAAAAGATACGATGCTTCCTTATGGTGGTTTAATCACTAGACTAATGCATGCACATAATATAGTTATTCCATCTGATGAAGAAACCTTAAAACTAGATCGATTCAATTTCATCAATGGAAACATATTAAGGAGATTAAGATGCATAGTAAGAAACATACTTTGGACTAGATTACCTAGGAAGACTGAACCTCCCGCATCTAAACCAGAAACACTTGCATATCGGGAAAGACATTCTCCTCCTACCAGTCCTCTTGAGGTATCACCTTCAATAGAGCAAGAACCCTCCTCATCTGTTGATCCAATAGTGACTCAACTGGATTGAATTGAACTACGTTAAGATCATATCTTAACCAAGATGCAGCAAAATCATCGGCAACTGTATACTTTGTTTAGGCATTTTGATTTACCACCACCTGAATAGGTTATGTATTTCCTTTTGCTAAAAAAAGGGACTAGGGAATTAAAAAGTACCATGATGAGTTGTACTATACTTCTTACATTCTATGACGTACCTTTTGACGTCATGTGCTTTTCAATATCATGATGTGCTTCTTGATGGTGGTTTAATGCTTGCAACACTATGAGAATTAGGCATGATAAATCTTTTGAATGTATAAATTCCTTGATATATTTTTTAAACTTCTCATTTTTTGTAACTTGAGTTTTTTTTTTTTAAATCAATATCACTTTTTCTTTCTAATGATATTTACAAAAGAAAAGATTCAACTCATGGACTTTTGGTATTTATAACTTGATGTCTTATAAAGTTTTATTCGTGGATTGTTGATCCTTCATTTGATGTTTCTTTCCCATGAATTCTTTCTTACTCTTCTCATGAAAGAAGAATTTTTATGAACTTTTAGTATGCAATGATCATTTGCAAGAATAGGAATTTGATTTTGTATGAACATCTTGATCCTTTTCATAAATCCTTTCTCCTTGTTGAACTAGAAGCTTGATTCAATGAAACTCATTTATTTTTTTTTGGATTGGATCCTTTCATGAATTTGGTTCTTGATTTCATATGGAGAATAAATTAGAGAATGAATTCCTCCCTTGAATATTTTTTTATATGTAGAACTTGGTGTAGAACTTCTTTGAATATCTCTATATATATATATATATATATATATATATATATATATATATATATATATATATATATATATATATATATATATATATTGAAAAAACTTGTATTGTTGAATGGTTCTTTTTGTTGATGACAAAGGGGAGAAATATGGCAAATTGATGACAATTTGGCATTATGAATGTTTGAAATAATATGTCAAATGTATCTTATCGTAAATGCTGGAATGTTTTGCAATTGCTTGAAATTTGATTGGAATTGTCAAATACATCATAAATACTTGAAAAATATCAAATGTATTGCATATACATTATATGTGTCGTAGATACTTGAAATGTATCATGAATGCCTAAAACGTATCGTAATGTTGTATGAATACTAGAAAATATTTCATTCTTAAAATTATGCTTGATTTCATATCAAAATTATAAATGTCTATCACTGTAATTATCACGCTTAATTTCATGTCTCAAATTAATGAATTGTCATCTTTTATCAAAATTTGAATATTGCTAAATTTTCATTTGTATCATGCTTGAAAATGATGATTGTCAATCATCATTCTATATTGGACTTAAAAATGGACGTCATGCCTTGACATCATTTTTATTATAATAAATATGTTGTATCATATTTTGAGATAGTAAATCATGATTAGTATCATGATATGCATGTCGATAAGTTTAAATAAATATAACTTATCGGTTTGATGCTTGAATTCAAAATGTCTTGAATTCAAGAGTATATTTTCTCAAGTATGGCATATAGATAGGGGGAGTTAAGATTAACTCCGTCATTAATTGATTGTCATCATAAAAAAGGGAGAGATTATTGAATTTCGGATTTTGATGATGAAATCAATTGATAAATTATTTGATCAAATCTATATGTTGAGAAAAGTGTGTAGGATTAACTATGATAGCAATCAAGACATAAAACAAAACGAAGTGCTGAAGTCAAGATCGAGATTTCATTAGGAGTTTGAGAGTTCGTCAAGAGTCCGAAGGTTTATCGAAAATGTTGTCAAAATTGACCAAGAAGAAGCTCGTCGGAACTCGCCAAAAAGATCGTCGTGAAGTCCAGGAGCTTGTCGGGAGTCCGTTGGAACATTGTCGAGAGATCGTCGAAAGTCCGTTGGAAGTTCGCCGGAAGAAACCTAGTCTTACCAGACTTGTTTTGTTTAGCGTATGCCTTAAAAATTATAATTAGCACATAATTAGGGTTAAGCTTGAGAGGTAATCTCATTAACCCTATTAAGGGCCAACTAGGCCCGTAATTAGATTGGTTTGAGCTAGATTCAAGGCCCAACCAAATTACTAGACCCTATCTGGTGGTGGCACCGCCTAGGGAACAATCTCCCAAGTGGTTTGGGTGGTGGTACCGTCGATAATTAATGCTACCAGTTAGTGGTACCACCAAAGCCCAGTCTCCAAGACTTTGTTAGGCGGTAGTACTACCAAACTGAGCGGTGGTACCATCCAATGTCAGAGTGTCAGGTGGTGGTACTATCCAATATTGACGGTGATACCACCAGTATTCCAGAAACCTAGAATAAGACACTTTTTGGCATCAATTTTGAAACCATTGGGACCTATAAATATGCCACCATTTTGTCACGGATTTAGTTGGTTTTGCCTAAGTCGTGCGGCACCCTTGCGAGTCCGTCCGCAAAGGTCAACCTTCCCAAAACCTCCCATGGTCCCTTAAGACCTATAAAAGAGAAAACGAGTTAGAGAAAGTGCCTCACTCGGGATCCATAAGCAATCATTTCAGTAAACACTTCATAGTCAATGTAAATTACAAACAAACTTTACAAGCTCTGAACTGTTACACAACAAAAGATCCAAATGGTCCACTATAGACCGAACATCTCCCACAAGTGTACACATAATACAACCTTTATTTATAAGCCTAAAATGACCATCAAACCTAACTAAAATGGGGCTTTTAGGCCTTTGATCATCCATCTACAGTGCAAAGCATGAACAAACTAAACAACATAGGCATACATAAGTATTACTTTGAACACCCCATTTATAATTTTGTCCATAACATTCTCCCCCACTTATTCCTTCGATGTCCATGTGCTTATGAATTTCAAATCATATGATTTCAAATGATATGATTCCAAAACATATGATTTCAAACCATTACTTCAAGTCCTCATTCATAAAAATCATCAAGTGTGACAAACATTTATTTTCAAAACATTCATCATGATAAGGCATACAAGCCAAAGAAATCATTAAACATAAAACATATTCATCAATCATGGTTTCATTGAGCATAAGGTATTTCCAAACAAAATCAAAAATCAATACGAAAATCATCAAGATATACATTATTACTTCTTAAAACATATATAAGATTTATCTTAAGTATTAGATTTAAGTATAACATTTTTGTTCATTTATCATAAAATATATAATTTTCATGATCATTTTCAAAATTACTAGAAAGATAATCATGATCCCAATTTTTTAGCATATTTATTATATTATTAAACATGTAATTTTCAAGAAAAATAATTAAACTAAATTAAAAATAACTCATGAAAAGCATCATGTAATTTTGAAATAAATTAAGGGAATTTTGATTACCTCATCGTCGAAAGCTGTTAAGGCGTAGTTTACCACCTCGCCTTTATTGATTATCTCTTTGTCTTCGGATAAGCTCAATTCATCTCAAAGTGGTTCCCTCTTCTTGTGTTCATAGCAAGTAGTTACGTTCTTTTTGTTCTTTAATTTTTGTTTCATGAACTTTTTAAATTTTATAGTGAGGAGTTCAAATTCATCATCACTTGAGCTTATGCTCGAGTGGTCTTCAATTATTCTAAGTTTAAAATCCTTCCTATTCTTTGGAAGGTTGTCCTCAAGTTTGTTTTATGCATTGTGCACCATTTTATTTGTCATTAATGAACCAAAAAGTTCTTCGAGTGAAAAATTATTAAGATCTTTTGCCTCTTGTATTGTGGTTACTTTTGGATCCCAACTCTTATTAAGATAACGTAAAATTTTATTTACAAGTTCAAAATTCGAAAAACTTATACCAAGTGCTTTTAAACCATTGATGACATCCGTAAAACGTGTGTATATGTCAACAATGGTTTCGCTTAGCTTCATTCAAAAAAGTTTAAAATCATGCATTAAAATATTTATCTTAGAATCTTTTACTCTACCAGTACCTTCGTGTTTAATTTTAAGAGTATGCTATATATCGAAAATCGTTTCGCACATAGAAATTCAATTGAATTTGTTTTTATCTTACGCACAAAATAGAGCATTCATAGTTCTAGCATTTAAAGAAAAAGTCTTCTTCTCCAAATCATTCCAATGGTTCATTGGAAGAGAAGACCATCGAAAACTGCTTTTGACAATATTTCATAAATTCAAGTCAAACAAAAGTAAGAAAACTCTCATTCAAGTTTTTCAATATATGTAGTCCGTCTCATTGAACAAGTGAAAACGAATGAGAGAGTGACCCTCTTAAAAGCTAAAAAGAACCATTTTTCTATGGGTGTTAAACCAAATGAGACAAACGTGGCTTTGATACCAACTATTAGGAACGAGTCAGCACTAAGAGGAGGGGGGGGGGGGGGGTGAATTAGTGCAGTGGATAAAACGTCAGTTTGAAAAATCTTTGTACGATTAAAATCGATCAAAAATATGTTTAACTTAAAAACACTTATGAAAGCATGTGATGAGGAAGTAGAGTAGTGAGAGTAAAGAAGGGAGGTTTGCAGTAAATATAAATTGCAATAAGTAAATGCAAACCGAGTTTATAGTGGTTCGATCATCGTGACCTATATCTACTCCCGATTCCTCTTCCGTTGAGGCTATCGATATCCACTAACAATCTTCCTTTAATAGGCAAAGATCAACCTCCTTCTTACAACTATATTCTCCTTTTGCAAGCTCAAGAGAGAATATTTACACCCCCTTTTTACAAAGCTTCCCTCACACACTCCCTTAAAATGGTCTCTAAATTTTAGGAGAGACTCTATACTTTACAAGGGTTTTCAACTCTAGAAATATAGAGTTTTTATTCACTTTTCTTACTTCTCCATACAAAAATAGCTAGGATATTTATAGACCCCAAATGGCTTCAAAAATGGAGTCAAAATTCAAATCCCTCGAAATTTCAAGGTACGAGAGGTAATATCGCATGCATTGGGCGGTACCACCGCTTGTAGTCTGACACTAGGTAGTACCACTACCTATTTTGGTAGTACCACCACCTGACATAGTCTCGAAGACTGTGCCATGACGATTTCACATGTTTGGTCACTGTTTGAGCCTTTCTCTTGGCCCAAAACAACACTAACTTGGGCCCAACTATCCTCTAATTGGGTTGGCCCAATTATAATCCTAATTATGTACTAACTATGAATTTTAAGATATTTACTAAGCTAAACAAAGTCTGTAAGTCTAGGTTTCTTCTGGTGAGCTTCTAGTGATCTTCCGGCGAGCTTCCAGCGATCTTCCGGCGAACTTCCGATGATATGAAGTTTCGACTTTATATCAGTACGACCAAGTATCTCATCCTTTTGAGAGATATGTGAGACATATCAAAGAAGAAGAAGTTGAAAATATTGATCCTCAGACCTATGATAAGACTATTACGAGTATAGACTCCAAGAAGCGGCAAGAAGCCATGAATTATGAGATGGATTTCATATACTTCAACAAGGTTTAGAACTTTATTGATGCAGTTGAGGGTATCGTATCTATCAGTTGTAAATGAATCTTCAAGAAGAAGATCAAAGTAAATAGAAAGGTAGAGACCTATAAAGCAAGGCTAGTGGCTAAAAGGTATCGTCAAAGGCAAGGTGTTAAATATGACGAGACCTTCTCACCCGTAGCCATGCTAAAATCCATCTAAATTCTATTGGCTATTGTAGTACACTATGATTATGAGACTTGATAGATAGATGTAAAAATCACGTTCCCCAATGACAACCTCGAGGAGGAGGTGTATATGAAACAGCTTGAGGGATTTATATCCAAAGAAAGTCTAAATAAGGTGTACAGATTGCTTATGTCTATCTATTGACTAAAGCAAGCTTCCGAAGTTAGAGCATAAGATTTGATGAAGCGATCAGATCTTATGACTTCGTTAAGAACAAAGATTAGCCTTATGTGTATAGGAAGGTAAGTGAGAGTACTATCACATTTTTGGTACTATATGTGGATGACATCATGAATATTGGGAATGAAGTAGGAATACTCTCCATAATAAGACTTAGCTATCTAGACATTTCTCCATAAAAGACTTAGTAGAAGTATTCTATAACTTGGGGATTTAGATCTATAGAGATAGATTCAAGAGGATGCATAACTTAACTCAGTCTAGGTACATAGACACCGTTGTCAAAAGGTTTGGCATAGAAAATTCTAAGAGATGTCTTATACCAATAAGACATGGGATATAGCTTTCTAGGAGCATATCCCCGAAGACTCCTTAAGAAAGGGCAAACATAGATAGGATGCCATATGCCTTAGTGAAATGGTCTATCATGTATACTATATACCAAGCCTAAGATAATGCATGCTCTAAGTGTCACGAACAGGTATTAGGTGAATCCAAGCTTAAAGCACTAAAAATTAGTAAAGTGTATCCTTAAGTACTTGAGAAGGACTAAGAATTTTTTACTTGTATATGGAGGAAGTAGCCTTAAGGTTGAGGGCTATACAAACTCGAGTTTTTAGTTCAATGTCGATGATTGCAAGTTTAATTCAGGGTATATTTTCACCCTGAATGAAAGAGTTGTATGCTAAAAGAGTTCCAAGCAAGCTGACTTAACCATAAAAGGGGAGTATTTTACTATGATAGAGGTAGCAAAGGAGGGAGTTTGGATGAAGAGGTTCATCATATATTTGGGAGTTGTGCTGAGAAGCAAGGAGTTAATTCCCTTATATTGCGATAACAACGGAGTGATTGCTCGAGCAAAGGAATTAAGGTCTCATCAGAAGTCTAAGTACGTTCTAAGGAGGTTTCACCTGATTAGAGAGATTGTGGCCCAAGGAGATGTAGTAATGAAAAAAGTTATATCCGAAAATAAAACTGTAGATCCACTAATGAAGCCATTATCTTAGATTATCTTTAAGCGTCATTGGAGTCTGATAGACATCAAATACGTAGGTGATTGGCTTTAGGTCAAGTGGGAGATTGCTAGTCGTAGGTGTCTTGTAAACCAATCATATATGTGATGGTATATGTGACATAATACACACTTTTTTTGCTTATATTATTTGATATTTTATCACTTTATCTTACATGTTGCATATATTATGATGTCCATCGATCTGTGCAATGGGAATTGGATCATGATGAGATTATAATAATGAGACCGATTTACCTTTAAACACAGATCCTAAATAATCTCGGTCATAGGTTACTCGAGAAGGACATTGAGATAACTAGATAAATTGGTGTGTCATATACCCATCCATATGATAGAGGTAGCTGATCTCATAGTTACTTGTGTGGTGATATTAGGGATGTAATGCAGGTGCTCATTGGAGAATGAGTTCACTGATCAATCCGCTCACAGAATGCTAGATGGTTGATGATACTTCATTATCAGACAATAATTCTATTGTTTTAGTGGTGTATCTAGTCTTTAGATTTAAGATACCTAGGATGTCATGTATAAGTACTCCACTCTTTGATTTCATACTTATAGGCCTAGAAGTTCTAGATCTAGTACAACCGATCATCGGGAGTGACAGCCAACCTTACGAGAGATATTGAGTGTTAATAGAGGATTATCCTTTCTCAATGTCATGAGAAGAATATCCAATATATTCTTGCTCATGCAAATACCTGGCCAAGGTCAATTAGATTGAGAGAGAATGAGTTCTCTAGGAGAATCCAATTAAAGCAAGACTCAAGTAGAAATCATATGAGTCTGACAGCACCATGCCCAAAATACAATATTTAAGATATTAAATGGATGAGGGACTATAGATACATAGTAATTGAGGACAGACATGTTCAATGGATTGGATTCTCCTATATCGTCTAGGGATTGTGGCGTAGTAGTTTAGTACGTCCACAATCAATGAGTTAAGTGAATTATTATGGAGATAATAATTCACTAAGTTAGAAGGAGTTCTGACATGTATGACTTGTGGCTAGTTCGATATTGGGCCTAGAGAATCACACACATATGGTAGGTGTTGCGACAAGTAAAGATTCGGATATGAGATATTCATTAGAACCCCTATCTTTTTGGATAACCAATAAGCCCTTGAATTATTAGATCTTGTGGATAAGATTTAATAAGAGCTAATGAAAGATTATTGGATAGAGATTCACTAATATAAGAGACTTGGGTAGTTGAATGGAGATCCAGCACCCAATAGAGTAAGATCTATTATGGTTAACTTGATAGGGAGCCTCTCTAAATAAGAGAGAACCAAAAGATCATAGGCTAGACCCCTTTGGCCACCACCTTCTATTCTCCTCTCCCCTCTCCTCCTTAGCCAACAGCCCCTGTTTGGGGTGGGTGGACAATAAGAAGGGATGATCCCTTCTTGGTTGCATGGTGCGTGCAAAGAAGAGATCTGTGCAGCAATTTGAGGAGCATCTTCATAATCCCTGCCATGTGGATCACCGTTAGAAAGGAGGGTAGTTAACCTCCTTCATCCTTTATTATAAATCTGTAAGATTTCAGGGATATACGATCTCCCTAATAACATATATCCCTTAACACGTATGATTTTTCAATTTCATAGGGTTTTTGTATACCAATCTTTGCATGATGATGAAACCTTCTTTTATACAGGAAATGTTAATATTTTTATTTTCTGTTCTTCCACTACACATATGATGTTACCCAAGATTTCCTAATAGGCCTACTACTATGTAGTCATCGAGTGGAGCTGACAGGTGACCATAACAAAGCAACGGGGGAACACTCAAGGCATAGATCACTCGGGTCAAAGAGTGCTCGATGATAGGTTGAAGTCTGTGAGAACCAACAGAGGGTGATGTTGCTGAGCAGAGGAGGAGATCGAGCAACGATAATTAGTAGAGAAGAGAGATTGTTGTCGTCATATGGAGGTAGGGGGAAAGACAACTACGATAAGGTAGATTAGGGGAGAAGAGGTGGGCACTCAAGGGAAGAAAATGGATCTATGGACCTTAACTAGAGGGGAGCGAAGGAAGAGCATGTGTGGAGGTATAGGCCATTGTAGCCAAGAGAGGAGACATAGAGAGGGCGGAGGAGGAACCCTCGAGATTCTCGCTCGTGAGAAGGAGAGCAGATAAGAGAGACAAAGAGATCAATGACATCGATGGAGAGATCCTAGAGATAGAGATCGCCATCCTAGGAGTTTGAGAGGGCAAGTTGGTCATTGGAAGAGAAGACCACGTCATAGATAATGTAGGAGTGCCCGATCAAGTGTCATCAGGGGCAGAATATCCTTGGTGTGGTCGAAAAAGCAATGGGAATCAGTAGAAGTATTGCCTAGCAAATCAATAATGACAAATCAATAGAGAGGAGGGATTGCCTCATCAAACAATGAGGAAGGGAAAGTCTTGCTTGAGGTATGAAGAGCTCTGATACCATGAAGAATTAAGATGTTGTGAAAGAGATTAATTTTATTCATTGAGGTAATGAGTATTTATACAGATTCCGAGATAGATTTCCTCTATCATTATCTTCTATCATAAAGTCTATAAGATATATTTCTCACTAGTATATTTGAAGGCTTCATGGACATGAGAATTTTTGTGGGGGAGACAACTTATGGTTTCCTTACTTGTTTAGTGGTAAAATCTTCCCTAGTAGAGAAAATCAAGGAGTGTCAAAAGGAAAATACTTATTTATAAACCTTGGCTAGAGACTTAGCACAAGGATTAAAATTAGAGTTCGTTGAAGTATAGGATAGCTCAATCAGATTTTAGATCAACTCTGTATTCTTGAAAGCCTTCTAATGAAGTAATAATTGCTAGATAAGGTGCATAAGTTAAAGTTTGTCATTCACCCAAGTGACACTTTAGCATAACTCTTTACCTCCTAACTGATGGTTGGCGTAAAACGACCATTCAGAGATTGGAGGTTCTTTTAAGAGCTTGTTCGATGGATTATGATTATCACGACTTGACTTGATGGGATAATTGGTCTGTCAACTTCGTTAAGCCCAAATATACTGATCAAAATGCTTAAGTTAAAGTTAATAGTAATACACTCATTAAACATTAATAAGTCAATTTTAGTCTTGCCTAAGTGTTACAAACTCTCTTACTTATGAGCTCTACATTCTCGTCAAGGCTCAAAATATCTCATATCAAACTCTAGCATGGTGCACATGAGGTATAGTCCAATGGTGACTTCACACTAATAACAAGTCACTCAATCCATGGATAATCCTAACATACTCGAGTCCCCTCAACATACCTTAATACTAGGTCAACTATAACACTAAATATCATGGCCCAGCCCTAATAGGATAACTTATCTATCAACTTTGTTAAGCCTAAATCATTATTTAATATACTTAAGTTAAAATTGATAACACTATATACATCGAACCCTTATAAGTCAATCTTAATCTATCAAACCATAACATTCATCGAACCATCATTGTGATTATTTATGATGATCATGTTCATGTTAGTAGTTCTCAAATGACATGTTAGATTAAGGTTGATGTCGGGATCACACTGACGTGTCATTGGTTTGCTCATGTATCACTTTATGTTATTAAGAAGTTCAAACATAATCATGCTTAATATTGCTTAGATTAGTTTATATTAATTACTAACTAAAATTATCCCATATGGAAGTGATTAACGTGTTTGGACCAAGTTTTTGCTTGATACGGGATATGATGATTTCTACTAAGTTTATTTTTATATATGATTTTGTATATACACACATACTCTCACACACAAGTGGATTAATTTTAAAACTGCAGGTATTTTGTGTTTATTTGTTTGTGTAACCTGCACGAGAATGCTCAATTTGGATAAAAAAACTAACAATATTCAGGTACCCTTATAATGGATCAAGAAAATAAAATTTAAGAATTTATTTGTCTAGGATCTCTTATTATAAATGTAATTGTTTTCATGATATCATTATTATTATTAGGTCAATTTTGATCGATCTTTCATACTTGAATATTAAGAGAATATTTATATATGTGTAAGAGATTGAAAGAGGACCAATAGAATAGGTCACGGTGGTCAAGATTGAAAGAGAGTAGGATGACACATGCTAGTTTATTATATAATTTGATAAATTTAAAATTTTTTAATTGAATTAATGTCCAATATAATATATTTGAGCTTATTCATTAACATTTATTGAATTTATTAATAATATTTTGACTAGTTAGTTGAGTACATAAGTGATAGAGGGATGAGAGTGAAAGAAAAAAGGATAAATAGTAATATTAAAATAAAGTAAAAAACCAGTAGTTCTATCTTAAGCTCTATAATATACCATCTTTGTATTATTATATATGTATGTATATTTTTTTCTTCAGAGATAATAAAGCTCAAGAAATAACGACAGCGTCAATGGATTAAAAATATTGTATAACTTGTAAGAAGCTGAGGCTTCATCAGCCATGCATGCCCATCCACTCTAGCCTTGTGCTAATTAAGCGTGGCATTGATGATGATGATGAATGGAAGAGCATAAGTAGAGAGAGACTGTCGATCGCAGACGAGGTTTTGACAGCAAAACATATATATAGGCTCGCTTGCTTTATTACATAATGTGCGTGAAGAAAGGATACGTCCCTCACACCACACGCGACTCACCGATGGATGCCAAAGGACTACGTGAGCTGCTTTATTTACTCCCTTACTGCAGCATTAATTAACGACATGGACCCATTCTAAATGGATATGCTGTTGGGGATTCCCTTCGCGGTGATCCCAGTCTCGCCGCTGGGGAAGAGCAAGTAGTACGGCACCTTGGCAGCGCCATTGCGGTTCTTCAAGGACGAGTCGCCGTTCCTGCTCACGATCTCCGCCTCGATCGACCTCAGCGCCGCCCCGAAGCGCTGGAACGCTGTGAGGGCTTTCCCGTCGGTGGTCCACTCCGGCGTGTCTCGCTGGCCGAGGTATACCTCGTCCGACGCGTGGGTCGACAGGATCTCTATCAGCGACACCCCCAGAATGGTCTGCATCTGGTTGGTGATGGTCCGCAGGAAGACCTTGTCCGGGTTCTTCTCCAGTTCTTGGTACTCCGGCGTGCCCGGCTCCGGCATCAAGCGACGGCTGATGGTGGGCCGGTTCGGGAGGTACCCGGCGTAGGGGTACTGTCCGAAGTTGACGGCGGCGTGGAGCGCCGAGGCGATCCAGATGATGATGGTGCATGAATCGGTCAACTCCAATACCGTCTGCATCGTGGGCCACCACGGCTCGTCCTTCTTATCGCCATGCCCCACCTCGCGGACCTCCTTCCACCAGGCCAGCAGCTCGGTGTCGGCCTTCACGGCGTCGTCGCTCGGGTAGTAGATCGAACAGTATTCGGTCACCCATGTATGGATCGCGTTCCATATTGCGAGCCCATCCACCGCGTAGGGGTAGTCCTTGATCAGTAGTCGAAGCCCGTCGCCCTCCTGCACCGCAACTCCTCTGAGCAGAAACAAAGCTTTGAATCAGTCCAAGCATACACTCGTGACGATGCTGAATTAGATCTTCCGAGGATTTTGTTACCTCTTTATCAGCTCGGTAGGGAGAGCTTGCTCGACGAAGTTCCAGTTTCTGTAGATGACGGCAGACATCTCCATGGCGTACTTCCCTGGGAAGACGGTCGTCTCCAGGATCCCGCCGGCATTGATGAGCGTCTGGCGAGCCAACGCGTTGATGTTCATCGTGTCGCGATAGTGCGGCGTCAGAAGCTTGCTGATCGGGTGGACGACGCTCAGGTGTCGATTCGTGGCGATCACGAACGGCTCCAGAACCGCGTGCGTATTGAGCCTGCGCATGTGCCCGCACCATGAGAAGGTGAACTTCTGCATAACTAAGAACTGAGCTATGTTGGGATTTTGATTCGCACCAGTGGCTGATGAGCTGGTGGACGCCGGAGTCGTTGACGCCGACGTAGGCCTTCGCCAACTGCCAGATGGAACCCTCGACGCCGGTTTCAGCCGGTGTGTACACTTTGCTGACGGCGCCAAATTGTTCTCCATCAGGGTGTGGTAAGCTGAGTTCGATGGCCAGTGGCTTCAGAGTAGAATCCTCCTTCAGGAATAGCAGAGTCCTCGTGGCGTATATCTTATTCGAACCGGAGTTTATGCGAGCTAGATATGGCATCAAAGCATCATGATGGTCCAAGATGAAGAGCCTGTAGCTCCTCAGTGCCTGAAGAATAGCAACAGAATCAAGCAAACCGTGCCTATGATCCCTGAGTACGTTCTAAGGTACAGAAGTCATATACCTCGTCAACAGTCAGGCCTTCAAGGTTGTGCTCGATGTGGGCTGCTGTGATCGTGCTGTGTTGGTTGCCATACTTGTTAGAATCGAGCTGGCTGATGGGAGGGAAATTGTCAAGGCGGCTGACGATGAGAGGGTCCACGCCGGCAAGCATTTCGCGGCCAAACTCTTCGTCCGTTCGCCAAGCATTCTTATCGACTGCAACAAGAACCGGATGGTGAGATGAGCGTGCTTATTCGACTGCTACAAGCTTTGCTATTGGACTTACCTTGAATCACGTGGGGCTTCGGGAGCTTGAGGAAGTTCTGGCCCTTCTCAGTGCGTAGCAGTTCTCTTATCATCTCGAAAGGGATCCTCTGTCTCAGCTCATCCAGCAGAGGAATCTGAGGCACCGGAAGGCCGTTCTCATAGAGGCTCAGTACTTCCTCGAACGAGTCGAACTCGTTCGGGGTTATATCGAATATGGCTTGCAGCGTTGGGAGCAGCCCGGTGGAGATGGCTTTGATTGCGTAGGTGAGGAAGTCACCCATTTTAAGGTGCCCGAATCGCTCATCTCGGGGCACATAGATGTTCAAGTCCAGCTGTGGCAGTCTGCTCTCAGAATTGGGATCTGCAGCAAGTAAATAGGCGACCGAGGCAGCGTAAGAAATGGAGTCAGACGCTAATGCGACAGGATCTCGTCGGATCTGAAATTACCGGTCTTCGTCGGTGGGCGGCTGGTCTTCCCACGACGAGGGTAAGGGTACTCCGCCGACCCTCCGAGGATTGGCCGGACGAGGTTCGCGCCCTGATCGGGACTTCCGAGATCGTTGTAGTACGCATAGTCGTATACACGGTCCCATTCTTTCAGCTCCCCGGTGACGTCTTGCCCCCTCAAGTTTAGCAGCTCATCTTGTCTGTACGGCTTCAGCGGCGCCGGTGTGGCTCCCGGGAGGTACGTCTGCAAGAGTTTGACCTTCATCGCATGCAAAGATGGAGTACGCAGGGCAAGTGCTTGATTAGTACTCACGGTGTTGGCGAAGAAGATGCGGTCGTATCTGTACTTGTTGGCAGGGTAGACCCAGGAGTTGCAGACGAAGTGGATCCGGCCCTTGCCAGGAAAGTTGTCCAGCGTCAGCGTCTTGAGGAAGAACTGGGTGGCGTGCTTGTTCTTGACGATGACGGCTCCGGGGATCCCCTTGTTCTCCTCCCACTGGAACGTCACGCTGAATCTACTCTCGCCGGCGGCGAGGGAGGGCAGGCGGCCAAGGTACTGCAAGGAGGCCGGCGACCCGACGACTCCCCGGTTCCCATTGTCTGCCATAATTCACGAGATGGTAAAGGGAACTAACAACGCAGCAACCACGTAGGTGTGATCAACAGAGCGAACAACTCACTGGGGTCGCCGACGGTGGCGCTCACGAGCTGGAAGGTGACGTTCTGACCGAGGATGTCGAACAATGCGTCGATGACGTTGCCGGCCAAGTCGTTGAAGTCGAGGACATTCTTCGGCATCAGCACCACCGTGCCCTTCACCTGCACACCCTTCGACCCCCCGAGGATGCCGCCCACCACATCGCCCACACCGCCCGCCACACCTCCCACCACGCCGCCGACGATGTTTCCGAACATCTTCGGTTCTCTTTTTCCTGTAACACAGTGGATAGCGACGACTAATAGCTTAGAGAGTGAACGTTGCAGTGAGATCGATTGCAGCGGAGGTGGTATTTATTGATGCAGAGCATCCGCCTGTGTCGAACAAGCACGGGTTTCTCGTGTCCACAAATGCTTCCCCAAATAATTTTACGTGGTTGGGTCCACTGAATTAAATAGGTGTTTTGTCGGGACCCACTCCCTAATCACTGCTTCAATGTGCGGATAACACAAATAATTGAGCATCCATGCGTTTCACATGGCCGCCAATCGCGGTCCAATGTGAACTCTGATTTATGTGTCATCTGCGCGAGACTTAGTTTTATATCTTTTCCACACAAAATAAATATAACAATGATACAAACAAATAGTGATATTTGAACGAACCGGTGAAAATTAGAACGAAAACGATCAATGATTTCATAGATCTGAATCGAATCGGAATCGGATTGGGGGGGGGGGGGGGGGGGGGGGGGTTGGGGGGTTTCAATTTCACGTTGAAATCAAAATCAGAACCATATGAAAATAAAAAGAAATAAACATTAAACACTATAATAAAAATAAAATTAAAAAAATGATGGTTCTGATTCCATCTTGTGTGGAGGTTGAACTGTCGATTCCAAACTCGAACGTAAGTAATAATACCAATAATAAAGATATTATTATTACAATATAAATACTAATATTTATCCATCTCCCTCCTTAGTATCATTATCATATGGACTATATTATGATTATTATTATGATTATTATTATTATTATCATTATTATTATTATTATTATTATTATTATTATTATTATTATCCCCTAGGCTATCTTTATTGTCTTGATTGATTCAGATGGCACACAAATTATTATGGACCATATTATTATTATTATTATGGTCCCATAGGCTATCTTTATTGTCTTTATTATTATTATGATCAATTATTGGTCATATTTGTTATAAAAAATGACAAATATCACTGTCTTATTCTCATGTTATTAAAAAAGGTGTTAAATGAGGGTTCAGTTGGTAGATCGATCACACAAAAATGAAGTGCCAAGGATAGGCTTCACAACAGTGATGTGTATACAACTCATGCTTTCCAAGTGCACAATTCATCCTGGTCCCAATTGGGAATAGTTCAGAAGGTACGAACTCTCGGTCATAATTCATCCTGGTCCCAATTGGGTACAATGATCGTTGTGTTCTTTTTATCATTATATACAATATTAAATGATCTACCTGATATGATTTGTTTTCTTAGCAGTCATTAGATGTGGATAAGTACACTACTTCAAAATCCAATGCATGAAACTTGAATGGCATGATATGAATATAGGACATTTCATTTTCTGATACTGTCAATATATATAGGTTCCATTCTTAATATTGTTTTTCATCTCTTTCATAAATTTTGCTATTATAAATTGTCTTTACCACTAGATATTGTTAGAGACCGGTCATGGCATCACCAAAATCTACAAAAATATCAATTTACGACGAGATATACGAGTACACAACCAAGATAATGAAAGAAAAAGAAAAACAATTGAAAGAAAAGATTTCATGTTGAAAATTTTGCTCGGATGAATGCTGAACTTCAATCATTTGTGAGTCAATTATATAAATGTCACTTTTATTCATCATTATTCTCCTTTTAATCTCGTTTAATCTCAATCCCACTCTCAACCAAAACATGTTAATCTCTCATACATATATACATATATAAAAGATACCCAAATCAATACTCTCCGATTGGCAAAAACTTCACGTGATGATAAACATAATGAGGTCATATCGACAATTGGTCCCACAAGTGACAAAGGATAAATAACAAAAAAAACAAAAAAGATAAGAGCTCACAACCAGTTGTCAACGAAGTGCCCATTTGACAAGCTGAATAGAAGCTTCAGATATTTTGATAATAGTTAGAGATTTGGTAATAAGGCCCTAAATTGTTTTTAATCTTGCATATTGAGTCTTTTTTTCTATGGTTTTAAAAATTTTTAAATAAAAAATAATGGTAAAGACATCGTGAATAAAGTAAAAGGATCATTAATATCGTTATTCCCTAAAGATATCTACTATGACTATTAATAATAATTTACTTTAACTACAAACAACCTTCTTATTGTTTTCATCACGTTTCCTTACGCTTCCAAGTTAATATCTTTTTGATCAGTTTTCAACGTACGAAAGATTTTCAGAACCGACATAATTTTATCCGTTGAACTTCAAAATTTTGTGACTCAATTATATAAAAGTCACAAATAGAACTTTTATTCATCATTGTTCTCAATCTTCTAAAAATCTCAATCCCACTCTCAACCAAAACATATTAATCTCTCTTGAACTCATAGGCCTTTAATCTCATCTATTACAAAGTTATGGATCATACATACATATATATATATATATATATATATACATATATAAAAGATACCTAAACCAATACTCTCCTATCAACAAAAACTTCACGTGATGATAAAGATAATGAGTTCATATTGCAAGTGATGATAAAGATAATGAGTTCATATTGACAATTGGTCCCACAAGTGACAAATGATAAATAACAAAAAAACAAAGAAGATAAGAGTTCACAATCATCCTTTATTATAGTCCCAATTGGCAACTAAGTGCCCATTTGACAAGCTGAATAGAAGCTTCAGATATTTTGATAATAGTTGGAGATTTGGGTAATAAGGCCCTAAATTGTTTTTAATCTATGCATATTGAGTTTTTTTTTCTATGGTTCTTATGACCTTATTAAAATTTTTAAAATAAAAAATAATGATCAAGACGTTGTGAATAAAGTAAAAGGATCAATAATATCGTTATTTCATGAAGATATCTACTAGCATGACTATTGATAAAATGGTTTCTTCGTTTAGAGTCACAGCAAGGAAAACAATGTATCACATATGTTTTTATTTTTCTTTTCTTTTTTATGTGACTGCGATAAATTTTGTTTATTTTATTAGATTACTTTTTTACTTCTAAGAAATACCCCTCATCATCGAATTAGTAGTCTGTCAATGAAATTACATTTTATTTTCGGTCTATCTTGGAAAACAAAATATTTTATTTTTATTTTTTCTACTTAACGTAATTAAATCCTTTTGGTGCACTTTTTTCTTGGACAGTTTTACATCTTATAGTTTCTATGGGAACAGAGATAACTAATATTTTATGGGATTTAAAAAATAAAAGATCGGTTATAATATTTGTTAAAAATGACTTTAGAAAAATAGAAAATATTTTATAATGTATATATAATGCATGGTATGCAAATGTTAAATTATCTGTGTTCTTTTCATCATGAGTCATTTATAAGATCTTTTGACAAAAATTATGGTGTCGCACTTATGAATGAATTTTTAGTTTTACATAAATTGTAGAATCAACCTTAAATATATCAAATTTGACTTGCAAACTCACCTAAAAATAGAAGAAAAACAGCAGAATTGCTATGTACATCATATTCATGTGCTACCTTGTAAAATTGATATGAATAAAACAAACTTTATGAAACTTTATGGTGTCACACTCGTAAATAAACTTTGTTTTATTCCGCTGCAAAATCAAGATGAAAATGAACTATGTTATACTTGATTTTACAATCGAGTATAACATAGTATTTTACAAGCATAACACCATAAAATTTATTTAATTTTCATCCAAAATATAATAATAAAAATTTGATATAAATAGTTCAGCACCTTACAATAATTTGTCAAAATCTTTAGCTAAGCAACACCTTCACGTTAATTTGACACATTGCCATTTTGATTCTATAAGTAACTATAACATAATTCATTTATGAATATAACATTATAAAGTTTATCCAATATGATACAAATAGTTATTCTATTTTTTATTATTTTTATAATTTTTAAGTCCAACTTAATGATTCATGTAACTTTTTCAGTATTTGACTTCTAGATAACTTTTATAAAATGACATCCTCATATAAAACAAGGATCAATGTTAAGAAAAAGTGTCTCTTTTTGAGTTTCTCCCATGCTATTATTTATATTTATCAAATAAAGTTTTATATTTATCATAATCCCTAAAATGCTCCCATGTGAAGACAACTTGATCAGTACCCAATTATACCCTATGGATCGTTCCATATGGTGAATTGGTTCAATTCCTCAGTTATAATTTTTTTAAAAATTTAGTTTATAGTATTTTCCAAAACACTTGGGACTATTATAGAAATATCCCCACTTGATTGTTATTGTTCCTAGACTAATAAGGTTATTTATTTAAAATCCTATTTTTGCATATGAGTTGACTTCTACTAGTTTCGAATTCATTTAGTTTCATGCTTTTGAATAGGTTTATAATGTTTTGAGAAAGGTGTCTAGGACACTGTAACTAATAATACAAATCTTATGCATGGGGATTTGACTGAATCATACATCCTATAAACTGATACATAAGATGTAATATTGCACCAATTATCTTATCAAGAAATAATTCATGATAAATAAATGATCCTGTAAAAATGAGAAAGGGAACACCTCTCACAAAGCCTTGAAAAAAATAATAAAGAGTTTTTCCCATGAATTCGCGCCGGTAGAAGTCCATTATGTGAATTTTTTCAGGGTGAATTGACCAACATGCAGATAGTACAAACGCAGCTCATGCAACGTGCATGAAAGCTTACACGTCTCCACGCGGCCACACGTTGTTCACGCAGTGAGTGAGAGAGAGAGAGAGAGAGAGAGAGAGAGAGAGAGAGAGAGAGGACGTTGGTAAGGGAGGGCGGGCTGTGTGTCGGCCACGACGACGTCGACAGCGCGATGCATGGCCACGCATCTCGATATATCACGTGGCAAATTCTTGTCTGTTCACCGAAGAGATGGTTCTCCATCGTCCGTCTGACGTCTTTGTACTCTAATCTCATCACCTTAGTCCCATACGATGAAAACGTGCTTAAGATGCTTCGTCTTTGTCTTCCTCTTCGATTCCTCATGTCGGGTTTATGAGGCAGCTCGGCCCGACAATGCTGTCCTTTCGCATTTACTTCTTTGCATCTGTTGCTGTAGCTTTCGGCGTCCACATTTGGCATGTAAATTGACTACACCAACCCCTTCGTTTCCCGTCTTTGTTAAAGACAAACAAATCCCTTACAAGTAAGGGATTTCATTACATGTAAAGTGACTACGAGGTTCTCAATCATAATATTCTTTGTTACAGACATCAAATCCCTTAAATGACAGATCACAATATCTCCAATTTAGCCAATTCAGTTCTATATTATGTATCTAATTTCATTAACTTTAGTTTAAACATTTAGTTCTATATTATAAGAATCTTTGACAAAGACATCATATCCTTAAATGAGGGATCGTAATATCTCCTACTTAACCATTTTAGTCATATATTATATGTCTAGTGTCATTAACTCTTGTTTAAACATTTATGCCTATCAAGTAGTGGCAACTATTGAAAATAAAATTAGATTTCTCTAAAATCTTGGGGAAAAAATCATGCCAACTATTAGGTCATGGGACAATCTATTTTTGACAGTGTTACTTTGATCATTATCTGAACAAATAGTTCCACTGCATACCAATGTTCACCACTTATTCTTTGCGAGATATCTTTTAGAAAATTATAAAATATATAATATTTGGTATTCTATTATAAAATTACAATGAGTAGATAATTTTATTATAAACTAAAGGTTGTCCAAGGTCTATCATAATTTATTTACAATATATTAATTTTTACTATTTATTTTTTTTTATATTTTTGAAATATATTTGTTTTATTTTTATTGATTTCCTTTTTTTAAATCTTTTATAATATTTATTTTTATATATCATATTATTATTTCTAGTGGTAACTATTTGAGAATGATTATGATCATTTTTATTTATACTTGTATCCAAAAAGAAGAAAAGATGGGAAGGAGTGATTACCAAAAATGTATCTTATAATAGATATTTTATTTTCTATGGAATTGTTAAATTATAATAATGTTTTTAATAGCAAAATAAGAATTTTTTTATTTCAGGGAATAGATATTTTCGTTTTTGTTGTTTCATTTTAACTTTAACTATAATTATGTGTGTGTGTATATATATATATATATATATATATATATATATATATATATATATATATTACTAAAGATTTAATAAGCATGTCTAATATATCACTACTGGATCAATACTTTACATATAACATATTTTTCCCCTTTCAACTATATCAATATTTTAAAATAACATATTATTCCACTTTCTTATTCTTATTCTATGTTTGATATTTATGTTTCAAACCAAAGCCCAAGGCCCATCCAACTATTAGGATCATCATCTCATGACCAAGTCAGGGTTAAGATTGTAGTACGTGGCATTTCTATTAATTAATTAGGTTAAAACACCAAGTATCTAAAACCAAGTGCGTGGCATTGCACCTCTAAAACCAAGTACGTGGCATTGCATGTCTAAAACCAAGGCCCAAGGCCCATCCAACTATTAGGCCTATCATCGCATGACCAAGTCAGGGTTAAGATTGTAGTACGTGGCATTTCTATTAATTAATTAGGTTAATACACCAAGTATCTATGATATAATTGAATTTATTATAATTATTTTTTATTTTATTCAATTGTACATATTAGGATTTTATAGTATATCCAAAATATTATCATTACCTAGAAAATATTCTTCTATGTTTATGTTCTTACCTTTGGAATCCCAAACCATCATTATTCTCATCATCTTAAATCCTTTTTATCATTAATTTAGTTTTCTCAAGTGATAATTAACTATTCTCTTCACAATTCCTCCTTTCTTTTTTTTATTGTATGGTGAAATAATTATAGAACACTTGATTCTTATACCATCCATAGATAATTTTTTAATATTTTGGAAGACTAGGTGTATTAATTTTGATGTGCATATGTATCTTGCTTAACCTAGAACCATGTTCAAAATTTAAAAAAAATCAAATCAAAGTGTAATTCAAAATTATAAAGAAAGTTCAAACAAACCTAATCAAGGCATGCTCAATTCAGTTCCAAAGACATCAATGCCATCATCCTGATAGAATGTTGTTAGCCATTGAGTTCATTGTTAGCCATTAATCTTGTTACCTTGATCTTAGTAAGTACAAGGCATCTTGAAGTCCAAATACTTATTAATCTGAAGAAGCAAATTTTTTTATAACTTTCAAAGTTAATATAGTTAGGATATACTCATAGGAATCAAATAGGGTTGTATCATAAGTTTCGTCTATTCTTTTCTTTCGAGGTTACTTTTGATATTACAAAATAACAAGAAAAAATTATAAAATGAGAATAAGAGAAGAATTTAGAGGTTACCCATGTATTCTAGCCTTTTGTCAAGTTAAGCCTCTTTCTTGATCATCAAGAAGATTGATTAAGTTCTTAGCTTAATCATTTGTCTTCCAAAAGGGAGGGATGAGAGTCTTCTAAAAGTGAGTGAAGATGAATAAAATATCTTAAATAGAGATTAGAGGGAGGTTTAGAGGGTGTTTTATAGGAGAAAAAAAATTTGAGGAGGAAGAGGGTGCAAGAGTGTTATGGGGGAGATTTAAAGGGAGGAAGAAGATTGTTATAGAAAGGAGAGGTCGGCTAAGGAGAGGAGAGGGGTTTGGAGAAAGCCTAGGGTAATTCTACTACCAACCCTAATCTTAAAAAGGGTTAGATCGGGTTGCTAGTGGTAGTATTATCAGATTAGGCAATTCTACTGCCACTTAATAGATAATACTAGTAATAGTACCACCAGTTTAGCGGTGCTATTGTTGAGCATTATTTTGTTTTAGGCTCTCACATAATGATATCAAAATTTATTAATTCAAGTTTAACATGTCAATTTTTTTTTATTAAAATTAAATTATTTCTTATTTAGTGGTTTAGTAAAAACATCTACTAGTTGATATTTTATGTCAATGAAATCTAAAGATATATTATGATTACATATATGATCTCTAATGAAATAATGTCTAATGTTAATATATTTAGTTCGAGACTATTGAATATGATTTTTTGACAAGTAAATTGTACTAGTATTATCACACTTTATAGAAATATTTTTTAAGTAAAGTCCATAATCTTCTAATATATTTTTCATCTAAATTACTTATGTATAATATGAACCTATCGCAACATATTTGACTTCAACCATAAATAGTGTGATAGAGTTTTGCTTTTTGGATGATCAAGAAACAAAAGCATCACTTGAGAATTGATAAGTTCTAGATGTACTTTTTCTATCAATTTTATATCTTACAAAGTTAGTGTCACATAAACAATCAAATTAAAATTTTTAGATTTAGAATACTATAATCTCCATTCCTTTTACGTATTTAAAAGTATTTTTATTACTTTATAATGAGATTATTTAGGATTATACTGATATCTTGTACAAAGCCTAGCACTAAATATTATATCAAGTCTAGATATAGTAAGGTATAGTAAACTATATATCATGCCTTTATATGTTTTTTTTTATCAAAACATTCTTCATCCGAGTCTAATTTAAAAGATATGCTTATTGATATATTAATAGCCTTACATTATCTATGTAAAATCATTTTAGTAGATCAAGAGTATACTTGGTTTGAATAATGAAAATCCCATTATTTAGTTACTTAGTTTGGAATTGTAGGAAAAATATTAATTCATCTAGTAAATTCATTTTAAATTCTTGGCTCATGCTCTTAACAAATGTTTCATATAAATATTTATTAGTAGAATTAAAAATAATATTATCAATATAAATTTGAATAGTAAAAAAAATATTATTAAAATATTTAATAAATAATATGGTGTCAGTCTTATCTTTTAAAATAATATTTTGAATAAGAAATAAGTCAAATCTCTTATACTGAACCTTAAGGGCTTGCTTCAACCCATAGACAATCTTAGATAATTTATAAATATAGTTTGAAAAAAATATAATTTTCAAATTTGGATGGTTGTTCAACATAAACTTCTTCGAAAGTAAAATCATTAGGAAAAGTACTTTTAATATCCATTTAAAATAATTTAAATTTTTTAAAATATGCATAGGTGAGAAATATTCTTATGGCTTTAAGTATAGTCATAAGAGCAAATATTTCTTCATAGTCTATATCTTCATTAAAACTTTTGGCTACTAAATATTTCTTAGTTATTCCTAAAAGCTTATTTAGTATTAATTATAAGATGATCACCGAATAAGCATCCAAACTTTATTTCTTTTAAATTAATTTAACTCTTCATGTATTGTTAAGGTGCATGAGTAATCTTTAATAGCATCATCATTATATTTAGGCTTAATTTGAGATAAAAAGATAGCATTTACATAAATATTTTTTTAATGAAGAATGAGTTTGAATACTTTTGATTTATCTCTAATAATTAGTTTTTCAAATATACATCTATATATTTTCATTCCTGAGTAAGATTTCTTTAGAAATAGATATATCTAAGTTGTTTTGGAGAGTAGAATCATTATTTAAACTTAATTTATTAAATTTAAAATCATCATTAAAATTATTTTTCATAGTTTTGATAAAATTCTTTAATAACTAAGAATCAATTATTTAAAACTCGATAATCTTTAGAGATAGAGGAATATCCAAGAAAAATAACTTTATTAAATTTTATATCAAATTTTCCAAAGATATTCTTGTCATTTAAAATAAAATATTTATATCCAAAAATTTTGAAATATAAGATGTTGGATTTTTATTGTTTCACAATTAATAAGGAGTTTTAAATAGATGAAGTGTTATAAGAACCTTATTTATGACTATGTCGTACTAATAGCTTCGACCAAAAGTATTTTTGATTTAACTCTAAAAATAATGTGTCACATATTAAGACTTAATTTTTTTTTACCAAATTTTACCATGTTATCTATATATTTAGAAACTCATATTAAAAAATATTGCATGGATCTAACTTATTTCGATGAAAATAAAAAGAAAACTTGGATAAAATAAAAAGAAGACATACACATTGGGATATAGACTAAATATTAGAAAAACTATTCTTTTATGCACTAATGTGCGATACAAATTATTTATGCATACAATACAACAGATGCTCTTTTTTACATGTATAAACCTGTTCTCATTTGTACAACATTTACAGAAAAATAAATAGAATTTTTTTGTCAATTTCAGAATTCACAAACTCTATAAAAAAAAAGAATTATACAAAATAACAATTATATTTTTCATAAAATTATGAGTCATCCAAAATAGCTCCTACAATTTTCAATCGAAAATGCTTCATATGGTTTTAGGAGAACAACACAAGAAATCCAAAAAATAATTGCTTCATATACTTTATAAGGAATATAGCATAATTATTCTTGGAACACACAAAGGTTATTAACTACGTAATTAATGAACGAAGAAATGTGTATGCTATTTCATAATGTTTGAACATGATAACTTATGAGGGAATTTGCTTCGGATAGAAAATATTTTTGTAGGTTCATCTCTTAGATTTGATAATTGGCACAATACCATAAATTCTAGATCCCTATCCGACATTTCCTTCAATGTCCACACCTGCAACATTAAAAAATATCATCATTAGAAAAGGTCATTAATTATATAATTGACAAACGAAGAAATGTGTATGCTATTCTACAATATTTGAACATGATAACTTATGAGGCAATTTGCTTCCAACAGAATATATTTTTGTACGTCCATCTCTTATATTTGATAATCGGCACAATACTGAAATGCACCTGCAACATTGAAATACATCATCATTAGAAAAACTATTTATCGAGACAACCAAATTACAAGAAATGTATTGAAGAGTTACTGCTTTAAAATATTTTTCTATTTTAATTTTGAGGCATTGATCTATAGTGCTCCCAAATCTTATTGTCAACTAAAAGGTACTAATGCTTCATATATTTATTATGCAATGGTATAAAAATATATTTAATTGGCCCAGCATCATGTGTCTTACTAGACTGTCTAAGTAATTGGCAGCCATGTAGCTAAAAATATTCCTGAAACAATATCAATATTATTAGTAACCTCAAAATTTCATACTAAATAAGAAAAAATAACTTGAATTTTGAATACATATATGTTAAACTTGTTACATATAATCAAGCTATTACATAAAAATTATCATGTAACTCGTAATAACGCCTTCAGCTTGCATATGATTATTGTTCTTCTTCGTTTGCAGAAACTTCATCTCTTGCAATACTCTACAAGATCAAATAAATTTAATTTAGACATCCTCTTTCCAAGTTTGTTTAGTATCTTATAAAAATTGTTAACAACTTACTTTCAAAATTTTAGCCATCTCCTCATAATCAATGTTCATTTTTGAAATTTTGTCTTTGCTTGTGCCTCATTAGCTAGTGATGTGTATGAATTAAACAGTTCCTTACATATAAAGGATTTAACTCTTTAATGATGTACAGATGATAAAGAAAAATAATTATTATGATAATTTTCAAAAACAATGTACAATTATAAATATGAATTTGAAAAAACTTTATCAAGTGATATTTTATATTATTGTATTAATCTTTTTAATATAATATAGGAATATATCATTTTCACAATCTTAAAAATTATACTTTAATTGATGGCATAAAGCATAGGACATCCTCATAAAACCACTCTTATTAAAGATCAAATATATTTTAGGATCAAATCATATTATGCAGATTACTAATAAAGTCATTTGCAAACTAGATATGTCTACATAACTTACCTGCAATACAAGTATGTAGCCTTTCAAATAGCTAATAAAATAACACTAGTTTCGGTTGAATCTTCAATTATGTCTCCAACTATTGAAATCCTCTCACAAATAAATGAATAGACTATTGGTGGCTACTTATCCAAAAATTTTAGATTGTCAATAGTTGATACCAATGATCACTGCAATCTATTGTTATTTTGATAAAATAATATACATATGAATACATATTCGACATACATCTTGCAAAAATTTATCACTAATTTCTCATCTTCACATGAATGTAATTCTATCATCTACTATTCCAAATTCCTATATAGGTTGATCTTTCAAATAAAAAATACTTATTTGTAAGATACTCTTCAGACTCAAATGCCTTTAAATCATTGATTTCTCTAGTATTCCTAAATAAAGAAGAAGAGACACATCTGACATATAGTTTGACTCTATTCACTACAAACTTATTATTTTGATTGTATCATTCTATAATTGCTTATAATAATCCATGAGAGAAGGCTATGTAAGGGATATATAGGAAATGCCCAAATAGCATACTCCTTATAATATTCAAATGGCAATGTCTTAGTGATATTGAGACTATTTTTGCTCAACCATGCTTAGTAGATGTCATAAGAAAGTGATGAAGTAAAGATTTTGGACCCCTCTTCATTATCAAAATGACCTAATCTACGGTTATCAACACATGAATCTGCAAAGATAAAATTAAAGTTTTTTTAATGATAATTTAAACGAAAATAATTATAAAAGAATGTAAACAAGAATATACCTATGCTTAAATCAACATTTTTGCAGCTGGCTTTAAAATTTCTATGCATATAATAAGTGCTTAATGACATAATTAATTGGTGTTTAAAGCCAAAAGATATTAGAGTTTATAATTCAATAAAAAATTCTCCAAATTAATAAGCATTGAAAAATTGAGAGAAAATTTGAAAATAGAAAACATTGCATTGATCCATCTTAATTCAGTGGAAATATAAAAACATGGAGAATTAGGCAAATGACACATTATTAAGATGTTGAACTATTCAAAAAAATCAAAAAAATATCTATATTAAAAAAATTAAGATCGAAGTGCATTCGGTTGTAATCTGTTTTCATGAAAGTTTCAAATTATTTGAGCAGTCCTCGTATGCGATACATTATTCGGTCTAAACCTAAAATTTATATACCATATATCAGGACTTATATTTTTACTGTAGGTTGTCAAGCTACTTAGAAGGATAAGTGTCACAAAACATTGTATGGATCCATCTTAATTCAATAGAAAAAGAAAAAAAAAGAGAAAATAGAAAAATAATATATTATTTAGATGCTAACAAATTTTTTAAAAAATTATAAATTAGAAAAACAATGACTTATGTCCTGTGTTCGATTCAATTTTTTTTTAATATTTTAAAAAATTTAACTGGTTCTTATATTTTCAAAAGTTATATTAGAATATCTTAAAATATTTAACTTTTTTTTTTCTTTACTTCATTGATCTTATTAATGAAAATACCACATGCACTCGAAATAAGATAGTTAGTAATTGATTAGTGAGAAATCCTATGATATTTTCACGAGTAGAATCAATGACATGGGAGAAACGATATTAAATATTTTATTTTTCTAAGTATAAGGATTCCAATATGACTTTTCAAAATATAAAATTTAAATACTAAAAATAACTAATTACAAAGATAATATATAATTAGTTTTGAAACTCTACATTGTTTAATGGTAATCAAACCCTAACCTATTAGGCACATGAACTAGAGATGGAATGAATTGCCACATTATATATATATATATATATACATACATATATATATAT